>NW_007245638.1:1325508-1406389 GCF_000164805.1 Carlito syrichta
GGCCACCACAGCCTCGACCTGCTGGGCTCCGGAGATCCTTCCGCCTCAGCCTTCCAAGTATCCAGAATTATAGGCATGCGCTACCACACCCGGCTAATTTTTGTTTTTTATTTTTTGTAGAGATGAGGTCTCATCAAGTTGCCCAGGCGGGTTTCGAACCCGCGGGCTCAGGCAATCCACTCACCTCAGCCTCCCAAAGCACGGGATTACAGGCTAAGCCAACGAGTACGGCAGGGATGCCTTTTAAAAACCCTGCCTGGTGATGTCACTGATCCACTTAAAAGTTTCAGTGTTTCTCATGTGCTCTGGGTGAAGACCAAGATGGCCTGAAGCTGTCCTGCAGCCTGGCCCAGGCTCCTCTGCAGCCCTGACTTATGCCATGCCTTCTCTCATTCAGTGCTTGAACCCCCTGGCTGTGCTCAGCCTCACATATTTGCCCTGCTCCAGCCAACCACAGGGCCTTTGTGCATGATCTTTTCTCTGAGGGAAATGTGCTTCCCACTTTTATCAACAAGCTAACTCCCACTTCCCTTCTAGAATATGGCTCCAGTGTTTCAACAAAGCCTATGGTGGGTTTTCAAATCAAATCTAAGTCCTAGAAGCAAAAATTCATTATGCTGAGAGCCAGGAAGAGGAGGCCAGGTCGGTGCAGCCTTAGTACCCAGACAATACAGCAAGTTCGAAAAAAGGTTTATGCAGGGAACAGGTGGCATGATGGTTAATTTTAGGTGTCAACTTTACTAGATTGAGGGGTGCCTAGGGGAGCCCTGTTTCTGGGTGTGCCTGTGAGGGCGTTTCCAGAGGAGACTGACGTGTGATCAGTGTATTGGGAGAGGAAGCCTCGGCCTCCATGTGGGCGGCACCATCCAATCAGCTGCCAGCACGGCTACAAAAAAAGCAGGTGGAAGGAAGGGACCCGCAGTTTCCTTCACTCTCCCTCCCTTCCATGGCGGGAAGCTTTGCTCCCTCTCCTCCAGCCTTTGGACTCTGGGTCTTGCACCAGCAGCCTCCCAAGTCTCTGGGTCAGCTTTCCTGGTATTGAAGTGTTGGAAATTGGACTGAGCCAGCCACCAGCTTTTTCCCTTGCCCAGCTTGCAGACGACCTGTGGTGGGACCTCGCCTTGTAATCGTGTGAGCCAGCCTTCCTATACATGAAATTCCCTTTCATGTATTCGCATATCCTAGTAGTTCTGTCCCTCCGGGGAGCCCTGATGAATACAGATGGAGAGATGACCTTGACCAAAGACAGCAGGGAGCTGGGCGGGGCGAGGTCTGCAGAGGAGGAGGCCAGAGCCAGCAGCCGTGGGCCTGAGAGAACTTACATGGTGGACAGCGAGACTAGCGTGGTGAAGGCCCCAGGGGTGATGGTGGTGATCCGATTGTCATAGAGGGACAGCAGCCTCACTGAACTCAGGCCGGCAAAGGTGTCGTTGCTCACACAGCTGATCAGGTTGCTCCTCAGCATCCTGCAGGAGAAGGTAAGGGTGGGATGCGGAGCATGGCACCAGCCATCCCTTCCCCCAATGGTGCCACAGTGTTGTGCGCATGCAGACGCTCCTGCCAGCCCCAAGCCCAGCCTGGCCTGGAGGCTCAGGTTTGTCCTGTGACAACAGGGCCTGGATCTTCGCTGAGGCTACATGCCAGTGGGTGTGCGTATTCTTGCTTGTGCATGCTTTATTCATTGGAAGCATGAGTCGTGCATGTGTATGTGTGCACATGCATGCTGTGTGGCTGTTAGTATGTGCATACAGCTTTCTTTCTTTTTTTTTTTTTGAGTTGGAGTCTCACTCTGTCGCCCAGACTGGAGTGCAATGGCCGCTCCTGGCCACCGCAGCCTCGACCTGCTGGGTTCCAGGGATCCTTCCGCCTCAGCCTTCCGAGTAGCCAGAATTACAGGCACGCGCTACCATGCCCGGCTAATTTTTTTAAAATTTATTGTAGAGATGAGGTCTCGCCTGCCCAGGCGGGTCTCAAACCCGCGGGCTCAGGCAATCCACTCACCTCAGCCTCCCAAAGGCGCGGGATTACAGGCTGAGCCACCGAGCCCGGCTGCATACAGATTTCTAGAAGGAGAAGGGAGAATCAAGAAGTGACTATATGGCTAGGCGCGGTGGCTCACACTTGTAATCCCAGTACTTTGGGAGGCTGAGATGGGAGGATCGCTTGTGGACATGACTTGGAGACCAGCTTGGGCAACATAGTAAGAACCTATCTCTATTCTTTTTTTTTTTTTTTTTTTTAAAGAAGTGGCTGTAGACATCAGCTTGCATGCATGTGTGTGCTTGTATGTCAATGCTTATTTGTGTATGTGTTTAGGTGCACATTGCATATGTCTATGTATACACCATTTTATAAAGGCATTTAGGTTTGTGTGGGTAAATGTGTGTTTGTGTGCCTCTGTCAGCATGTTTCTGGTATGAATCTATATGTGTGTATACATTAGAGTGAGTGACTGAGTGTGTTGTGTGTGTGTGAGTGTGCCTGTTGGGGTATTCAGCACGCTACGTTCTTTCTCATCAAGGCTAAGGCATGTCTGAGGACTCTGGCTCCAGGAAGGAAGGGATTGGACAGGCCAAGCCAGTGCCTAGGCTCCGCCAGGCTCCACCACCCGCCTCTAACTGCCCTGTCCTCCTGTCTCCCTTGGGGTCCTGTCCCAGGCACTCACAAGGTTTTGAGGCCACTGAGGCCGCGGAACATGCGCCCGTGCATAGTCTCCAGCTGGTTCCCCGTCAGCATGAGCTCCTGCACGCTGGTGGCTCCGTCGAAGGCACCCTCTCGCACCTCCTTGATCTTATTGTTACTCAGGTTTCTGGAAGGAAGGGACAGAATGAAGGAGAAGCAAGGGGAGTGGGGGTCGGGATACAAGGAGGGAGTCACCAGCCGTGTGGCCAGCTGGGGACTCCCTGCACCTCAAGACTGAGGATTGGGTGGTGCAGGAGCTCAGTCTTGGGCTCCCTGACATTTGGTCCTCAGCACCTGTGCCCCAGAAGGGGACCCTAGCCCCACAGAGTGGGGCTACCTTTGTGAAATAGACAACATGGTCAACAGATGAATGGATGAAGACAATGTGGTACACATACACAATGGAATACTACTCAGCCATAAGAAGGATGAAATTCTGTCATTGCAGCGACATGGATGACACTACAGGTCACTGTGCTAAGTGCAGTGAGCCTGACACAGAAGGACAAATGTCACAGGCTCCCACTCATATGTGAGAGCTTAAAAAGTGGATCTTATGGAGGTAGAGAGGAGAATGATGGTCTCATGGGCTGTAAGGGGTGGCATGGGGAATGAAAAGAGGTTGGTTAATGGGAAGAAACACACAATTAGATAGAAGGAATAAGTTCTCGCCTGGGTGTGGTGGCTCACACCTGTAATTCCAGCACTTTGGGAGGCTGAGGCAAGAGACTTACTTGTGTCCAGGAGTTTGAGACCAGCCTGGGCAACATAGCAAGACCTTGTCTCTACAAAAAAATTTTAAAAATTAGCTGGGAGTGGTGATTTGTGTCTGTAGTCCCAGCTACCTGGGAGGCTAAGGTGGGAGGTTCACCTGAACCCAGAAGGTCTAAGCTGTGATAAGTTGTGATCGTGCCACTGCACTCCAGCCTGGGTGACAGATTAAGACCCGGTTTTTAAAAAAAGGATTAAGTTTTCATGTTCAATAGCACAGTAGGGTGACTACAGTTACCAATATATTGCATATTTCAAAATAACTAGAAGAGAATATTTGAAATGTTTTCAGCACAAAGAAGTGATAAATGCTTGAGGTGATGGATAGTCTAAATACCCTGACACATTGTATGCATGTATCAAAATATGGCATGGACCCCATAAATATGTACAATTATTATGTATCAATAAAAAGAAATAGACTGCATGGGATTTGAAGTTTTTTCTGTGTAATCATCTTTTCAATGCCCCGGGAGACTGGTAGATTTAAAAGAGTGATTGTCAAGCTTATTTTCTCTCTTCAATAGGTATTCTCACTAAGTAATGATTCTCAAGAGGAAAAAGATAAAGCATGCCCCGCACCCTTCCGGAGCAGACATTTTTTGTTTTTGAGACAAGGTCTCACTCTGTCATCCGGCCCAGAGTGCAGTGGCATGATCAGAGCTCACTGTGGCATGATCAGAGCTCACTGCAGCCTCAAACTTCTGGGCTCAAGTGGTCCTCCAGCCTTGGCCTCCTGAGTGACTGGGACTATGGGCATGTGCCATCACACCCAGCTAATTTTTGTATTTTTACTTTTTGTAGAGCTATGTCTCACTATGTTGACCGGGCTGGTCTCGAACTCCTGGCCCCAAGTGATCCTTCCACCTCAGCATCCCAAAGTGCTGGGATTATAAGCATGAGCCACCGCACCTAGCCAAGAGTGGAGCATTTGTGGAACTTTGAGTTCTTTCACCAGTTTAGAATCCTGATGTAAATAAATAGATGCTTTCTAGTTACTATCTGTTGAACGCTTATTATGTCCTGGGTACCTTGTGAGGGATTTGACCAACATAGTCGTATGAAGCCTTCAAAATAATGCCCATTGGACAGATATTGTCATCGACCTGTTTTACAGGTGAGGAGACAGGTTCAGAGAAATTAAGTAACGTGCCCACATTCACATAGTTGAGGGAACTGGGATTTGAAGCCATGTCTCTTCTTTCATAAGTGGCTATTCCTTGGGTGATATAGATACTCCCTTATGTTACTGCTTTGCAGAGTTCAAGGTCTGGGATACTGTCCTTAAAGTGAGCTCAGTCCTATCAAGCCCTTGGTGCTGCCCCTTGTGATTCTGCACCAGGGTCTAAGTGCAGGCCCTGCCCTCTGATGCCCACCACGGATACCCTGCTGCCAGCCTCAGAGAGGGCTGAACGGCAAGCAGATCCCGAGGTGCCATTAGCAGTGTGAGTTTCTGAGATGTCCCTGGTAGGTGGGGGCGGGGCTTCCATGGAGTACCCAAATGTCTATGCCTGAAAGGCATCCCTGGCCGGATGGATGAACTGAAAGGGTCGGTGTTTGCGCAAGCAGAGGGGAGAGTCCAGCCTCCTGGGAAAGTTGCCTAGGCGGGGAACTGTCTTCAGGAAACAGGGAAATCACAGGTGGAGACAGAGCCTGCTCACTTGCTGAGCACACTGAGGCAGATAGAATTGGTGGGTTCACAGAGATAGAGCAGGCAGCTCATTTTACTGCTGGGGATAGAGATAGAGCAGGCAGCTCATTTTACTGCTGGGGATACTGAGGCCCAGGGTAGGAAGGCACTGCCCCAGGCCACAGAGCATCATAAAGGGGGACAGGACCATACCAAGTCCCTGGTGTGAGCTCTGAACTGATCCACAGCAGGTCCAGGGGATGACGCGTCCCTTAGGAACTGATTCGGAGCAGGTGGCCGAACTGGGACAGCAAGGGCTCAATGCAGGCTGCTTTCCCTCTCCCCAAGGACTGCCCAAATGTCTATGCCTGAAAGGCATCCATGGCCGGATGGATGAACCGAAAGGGTAGTTCTGGAGGAAACGGTAGGTGTCAGTTTCTTCTTCTCCTCTCCTGTCCATCTGGCCAAGAAAACAGGAGCAAATTCATCCCCCAGGCCCCAAGAGTCAGGAGACCCTTGGACTGAATTTCTGTTCCCTGCCTGGCTCTCCTTAAACTCAGCCAGTTTTCATATGAATTCTGCTATCCCTGGTCTGGAGTAACCCTGGAATGAAGGTAGTGCACTGGGGAGACTGCAAATTACCCCCACATTAGACACAGGAAGAGGGATAAAGGCTCTCCCAGTAGCTATAACTCAGGCCAATGCCAGAGGAGAAAGGTTTTGCTCAGGAGAGTTGGGTTTCTTGGGAGGATTCAGGGCCAAGGGCCAGGCCATGAAGATGAGTTAAAGCTGTCATGCAGTAGGAGGGCTCCCATTTCCTGACATCTGTTTCTTTCAATGAGCAAAATTAACATCACATTACTGTAAGGTTTGGGAATTGGATTTCCTCAGGCTAGGAGAATGGAAAAACAGAAGGAGAATAAAAAAAGTGGGATAGAATTTTCCAGAAGAGCCGCCTGCTGCTCTCGCTCCATCCATCAAACACTACTCACCACCACAGACTGAAGGATGACGGGTGTGACTTGGGGCAGGCACCCCAGACACAAAACGAGTGCACGGAGGTCTTAGAAGAGCTCTATCCTATTCTCAGAGCAGTATCTTCCTGACGATGCCCCAGAACCCAGGAAACCCCCGAATGTGAAACCAGGGCCCCAGGGGGATCTCTCTCCATCTTTGTCTCTGCAGACCCACTGGAAGGAAAACTGCCTTCTCCTTGGAAACTGCCACCCAGGGCTGTGGGGGCTGCTACCTAAGAGGAGCCAGCCTTGGAAACTGCCACCCAGGCCCAGGGTGGGTTTACAGCCTCTGAGGGTGTCCCAGTGTGGGTTAAATGCATTAATATCAGTCCTGTCTGGCACAGAGCAAAGTGTTTAATTTTGTTAGCTGCTAGCTATTGTTATTCTTATGGCCTCGTTCCAGGTCACTTTCCACACCTGTGCTACCCCAGTCTCCTGGAAGGAGACTGAGTGTGCAACCCATTTTAAATATATAACCTGGTTGGGCATGGTGGCTCACACCTCTAATCCCAGAACTTTGGGAGGCTGAGGTGGGAGAACTGCTTGAGCCCAGTCGTTCAAGACCAGCCTGGGAAACATAGCAAGACTTTGTCTTTACAAAAAATTTAAAAGTTAGTGGGATGTGGTGGTGCATACCTATAGTCCCAGCTACTTGAAAGACTGAGGTGGAAGGATGACCTGAGCCCAGGCTGCCATGAGCTGTGAACATCAAGATCATGCCACTATATTCCAGCCTGGCAGACAGTGAGATCCCTGACTCAAACAAACAAAAACCAAAAAAACAAAACCAGTTGCTCTGAACCACTCGAGCCAGATGCCCTCCTTGGTCTTCCTGTACCCTCTTTCCCCAGGACCATGGCCATAGGCCAGGGCTTTTACTGTGATCTTATACTTCTGATTCTCATCGTGACTTACCGAAGAGAGATTTATTTCTATTATGTAGATGATGAAACTCAGGCTCAGAAAGGTTAAGGACACTCCCAGGGTCACGCAGCTGGGAGGGGCAGAGCTGCACTCAGAATGAACATATCATTCTGTCCGCCTGTGTTCACCTAACCCCTTCTCCCCATCCCCCCAGTTTCCAGCTGCCCTTGAGAAGTGGAACTACTTGGCAGACCTGACCTTTACTCCAGCATGGCAAATGCTGGGGGTGAGCTGAGTGACATCTGCCCCTTTTGATATATCTGGGCCCACATTTTGCCACAGTTTCTACTGCTCCCTTTCATTGCTGAGAGTGGCAGTTGTTGCATCTGACCATGTGTCTGTGCTGTTGTTGTCCTTGGTGTACAGAAATATTCTCTGTACTCCTGTCACTATCAAGACTGGTAAGATAAAAGATAGACTCCAAGTACTTGAGTTTCACCTAAAATGGGAGGGCATGTATTTCCTGCAGAAGCAACGACTGCCTGGTCCCTGAGCAAGTATGCACTCGGCCAGCTTAACTCATTCAGACACCTGCCTTGTGTCCACAGGCATGTACGCTTCTCACTTGAGGTTAACAAAGTGTGCATTTCTCGGGTTCAAATTAAAAAGGACAACTTGTGGCCAGTAACGGGTGATGTTTGTGCTGAGTCCCTGAAGCTAGCAGGGTGCTGGACCATAGTGACAGCCTGTCCTTACACAGGAGTACACATACAGCAACAGGGATTACAGGCATGAGCCACCATACCTGGCTGACACTTGTCTATAGTAGGAGAGTTAACACAAGATGACAGAGTGCCACCTTGATCCACCTCAGATGGGAACGTATGTGTGGAAGACTCCATTTTTTTGCTGTGCATGTCTGTGAATGACTGCAAAAGTTCCTCAAGTATTGAATTGGAAGTTACAAATACATTTTAGTGAGTGGGCAAATGAGCAAATATGGAATTCGTGAATAATGAGGAGGGTCTGTATTTCTCTTGTCCCATACTCTGTAGCCAGGAGATATGGAGCATGGGGTGGGGGGGAGGGAGAGGGCTTTAGAAGAGAAGAGCACCTTGGGGGTTTGATGGGACAAAACCCCCTTCTGTACTGGGACCTCTATGGAGGCACCCAGGAAAGGAAGACAAGAAGCAAAGCCAACCTCACGCTAGTGTGACGGCCAATGCACCCATATCTGAATGCCAGCTTTGAGATCTATTAGCTGTGTGGTCCTAGAAAAGTCATGGAACCCCTTTGAGCCCTGGCTTCCTTGCCTCCACAAAGAAGAATGGGAAGGAAGCCAGCACTGGATGGGCAAGTGAGGACACAGTGAGATGAAGGTGTGAAGCTGAGAGCGTGGCCCCACCCAGGGACCCTAATGGCGTGCCAGCACTATTCTTGTTATCTTGTGACTTGGTCCGACCTCCCAGGCAGCCCAGGCTGTGCAGAAGCCAACAGAAGCACGTGGGCGGTCTGCCTGAGCCCAGGCTCGGGTCAAGCCCAGGGACTCCTAGATTGAAACCCACTGTGTGAAGCTGTGGCCACTTTCCCTCCCTGTGTTGGAGGCCTTTGGATTCCACCTGAAAACAGACTTTTTTGTTTGAGTTGGAATCTTACTCTGTTACCCAGACTGGAGTGCAACGGCTTGCTCCCGGCCACCGCAGCCTCGACCTGCCGGGCTCCAGCAATCCTTCTGCCTCAGCCTTCCAAGTAGCTGGAACTACAGGCACGTGCTACCACGCCTGGCTAATTTTTTGATTTATTGTAGAGATGAGGTTTCGCCAAGTTGTCCAGGCGGGTCTTGAACCCGCGGGCTCAAGCAATCCACTCATGTCAGCCTCCCAAAGTGCAGGATTACAGGCTAAGCCACCGAGCCTGGCAGAGACTTTTTTCTTTTTTGAGTCAGAGTCTCACACTGTCACTCAGGCTGGAATGCAGTGGCACAATCATGGCTCACTGCAGCCTTGAACTCCTGGGTTCAGGTGACCCTTCTGCCTCAGCCTTCCAAGTAGCTGGGACTATAGCTATGTGCCACCACACTTGGTTAATTTATTTTCATCTTTTGGTAGAGACAAGGTCTCATTATGCTGCCTAGGCTGGTCTTGAATTCCTGGCTTCAAGTGATCTGCCTACCTCAACCTCCCAAAGTGCTGGAACTATAAGCATAATCCACCATACCCAGCCTGAAAAGAGACTTCTAAACTGTTGCCTCACAAAAATGGCCAGATAACATGTTCCCCCAGACACTTGAGTCCCTTGCACTGGGTGAAGGATGAGGGTGAACAGAGGGGATATGGGGTGGGGTCAGGGATGCCATGGAATACCTGCTCCATGTAACACTTGACTAAACCTGGGAAGTTTCTCTTTGGTCCCAACAGAGGCCAGAGCAGGTCTCAGGAGGAGGCTGAGGAGGCTGGAGCAGGGGGGTGGGTCAGTGCCTCTCTGGGCTCCTCTGGTTGGGAACACAGTCCCTGGCTAGAGAGCAGAGGCTGCCGCCAAGTTCCCGAGGTGGACTTACATTTTCCGCAGGTTAGGCAACTTCTTGAAGATGCCAGTGGCCTCTAGAACTGATATCTCATTGTCATTCAGTCGCCTGCATAGGAAGAGGATGAGAGGGTGGGTTAACTCTGGATGAAGTCCCTTCTTGGATCCCCCTGTGGTGTCTGCTGAGTTGTGGCCCAAACCTCACACTTGGCGAAGGTCCACAGAGCCATGGAAAGCTTCAGTGTCTGCCCCAGTAGGAAGAAGAGGTAAATGTTAACAGGCACAGAGAGAGGGTGGGGGGGGGCCGACTTCCTCTTCCCCTTCCTCCTAGAAAAAGCCCCCTGTGGCTGGGGTTGGGGGTGCTTTTTGAATGTTCTGCATGGACTTGAGCTATTTTCAAAACCCAGTTGGTTGTCAAGGATGCCCTCATCTTGTGGGTATGTCAGTGGTAATCTAAAACCCCCAGGAAGGTTTCTCCAGGGTGTCCTGGTCCTCCAAGCCCCCAGGTCCTTCCTGATCACTTCTATCAGGGGCAGCTTGGGACTCTACACCCAACACTGACACGTGCTCAGGGAGAGCCATGCCTTGGTGACTTGCGACTTCAGAGAGAATGGTAATAATAACAAAGACCACCACCGTGTGTCTGGACCTTATTCTGCAGGATTCAAGATGAATTCCCTGCTTGCTGTCTCTCTCTTCTCACCTTCCTGTCCACCCTGGGAGGTGGGCCTTATCGTCTCCATTTACAGCTAAGAAACTGAGTCTCAGACCTGACAACCAACCCGCCCCATCTTGGAAGACTGGAGGAGTCAGGTGATGGGTGCCCCAGGTCTGCCAGCCCCCACGTGCTGTGCCCTTGCCCCCCCCCACTGGGTCAGAACATTCTAGTTCTTCTCTTTTTGGGTAAACCGACACATCTCTTTATTTGCATGGCCAATCGGAGTCTCAGATCTATTTAATCATTCTAGTTGTTTTCTCACTTTATCACAATTATTAGCCAATAATAGTTTGTATTTATTCTCCCTCCATAAGGGCCAGCAGGGACTATTTTCTTTGCTCGTTGTAGAAAATGGTGGGCCTAGCATGGTGCAGGTTCAAAGAGGTTCAGCAGACATCTGTAGAATGAATGAATGAATGAATGAACTGTCTTTATTTGCAAGCAAGCTGGCCACAGGGGATGCCTGGGTGTCTGCCCTCAGACCAGGATGGAGGAGATGGCCATGCGACTTGGCTAGGAGGCTCAGGGTGCCCTGGTGTGGGTGGGGAGGAGGAGGGCGTGCCCACCAGGGTCAGACTTACAGGTCGGTGACATATTCAGGGAGGTGACTTGGGATGCGGGCCAGCTTCTGGTTGGCGCAGTCCACGATGGTGCCCTCGCAGCGGCACCGTTCAGGGCATACAAGGTCCATGAAGCACTCGCTGCTGAACCGGCTGCGGTAATCCTCGGAGCCTGGGCGGGGCCAGAGAGGGGCATCAACGTCATCCGAGTTCTGCAGGTCCGAGGTTGTGAGGCAGGGATGGGAGCCAAGGACTGCCAGAGGAGTTGGCAGGTATTGGGCACTGCCTTGGTGATCTCATTTGTGTTAGGGGCAACAGACACGGCACTGCCTTTGCTATGTGGCTACCTTGCTGGCGCTCTCCCTGTCCCCAGCCCACAGCTTCCCATCAGGTCTTTGTTTTCCATCACTGCCTGTCCTCAGGGAAACCCAGCTCGGGATCTGTGGGCTCCCAGATTTCTGTGGGTCACAGACGTTTTTGAGAGGCTCATGAAGGTCATGCATGTTCTCAGAGAAAGGCCTGTAGGTTCGTGTGAACAGAATTCAGTCTACAATTTTAGGGGGGCTACCTACTCCATCATGCCTATGGTCCATGACCCCTTAAATGCCTGTGAATTCCAAATGACGAGATTTTGATGGGACTTGGGGGAGGGGACTGCGCCAGAGGTGGGAATAAGGTATGGGAAGGGGTCACACACTCAGTTGTCTTCAGGGTCCTAGAAGATAATAAAATGAGTGAAGGAGTCCAAGTAAGTGGCAATAAATGACCCAGTGACCCATGATTTCCATGTTTGGAAGACAATCATGGGAGTCAGGACCTGGGAGCCTGGTGCCCATGCCCTCAGTGCTTGGGAATATGGCTCAGGGTGGCTTGATATTCCTTCTTTTAAAAATAAGCCAAATATTTAAACAATATTGGTAATAAATTCAAATTTAAAACACCGTGAAGACAAGCAAAATGCACTTGAGGGTCAGATTTGGCCTCTGCGCTCAGTTTAACTATAGTGAAAGGCCAGACCTAGTGAGCTAAAAGTTAGAGCTAAGATTTACTTTTTTGAATATGAATTTCTCTCAAGGTTGCACGGTCATAGTGGCAGGACCCACAATCTTGTTTCTGAGAGACACGCAGGGGAGCTGCTCTCATGATCAGAAAGGATCCCCTAGCACCTAGGCAGATCTCTGTGAGACCCCAAATCACGTCGGAGGTACTGGGGGAGCTTTGGTCCTCTTATCAGACACGAGCTCAGTGATGGGGTGGTTCTTCTTCACCCTTCACCCTTGACCCTCAGCATTTTGTTAGCACAACGCTAGGCCCTGAACACAAGTTTGGGCCACATCTGTCCAATGCATGAATGAAGCATCAGCAGCACCTAAGTGTCCTGTACATAAGTATTTTGGAAGTGTTTCAGAGAATGTGAACATTATTTTTTGCTTGGCTAGCGGAGGCACTGCCTTGGTGATCTCATTTGTGTTAGGGGCAACATGGGGCCTTGCCTGGGCCTTGTCACTTACTAACCTCAGTTTCTTCACATATAGACAGGAATGAAATTACTGCCCCTATCTCCTAGAGCCTGTTGTGAAGACGAGAGTAAGATCAAGAAGGTAGAGACCCTCTGGAAAGGGCCAGGAGTTGTACGGATGTTTGTGACTCTTTTTTTCTAGAACCTGATAGAGCATTTGGCAGGCTGGAGACCATTTAAACCATCAGTGTCACTAGCAGGAATAGCTGCTATTCACTGAACATGTCCTGAGCCGGGCACTGGTCTTCTAACTTTGAGTGGGTGATACCAATGAATCCAAGTGATACCCGAGGTTAGGATTATTCCACTTTATAGAGGAGGAAACTGAGGCTCAGGGCTCAGACAGGGCAGGGGGTAAAACCCAGGTAGGCTGCTGTCAGGGGCCGCATAACGAACATTAAGTTTTATTCAGATGTGCTTTTTCCCGAAGTTTTCCCCAAACCTTTATCCCAGTCCCTGAAGGAACAATCATCAAACTGGATTTGGTGGAGGTGGATGGAATGGGACTTTTCTCTGCGGTAGGCTGTGGGGAGGCAGGAAGTAGATCTCTCCCACCCTCTCAGTTTCTTACCCTCGTATTATTATTATTATTTTTTGAGTTGGAGTCTTACTCTGTTGGCCCGGCTGGAGTACAGTGACCCTCTATCAGCTACCATAGCCTCAAACTCCTGGGCTCAGGCGATCCTTCCACCTCAGTCTTCCAAGTGGCCAAGGTACACACCACCATGTCCAGCTCATTTTTTATTAACTGTAGAGACAGGTCTCAACATGTTGCCCAGGCTGGTCTTGAACTCTTGGGCACAATAATCCTCTTGCCTCTGCCTCCCCAAATGCTGGGATGATAGGTGTGAGCCACTGTGCCCAGCTTCACCCTAGTGTTATTTATCTCCCTGTAGTAGTTCCTGATCAGGAATGAACTTGCGGGGGAGGGGGTCACTGATCCTGAGGTGACACTGCCTAGCTAAGACAGGGGGTCAGAAGCCCAGACCTACACTCCTTTCCCGCTTTGCCCTCTCCCCACATTCCTCTCTCATCTTCCTTCCCACTCCCAGGCTTATGTGAGCAAAGTCCATGCACATGTCCCCAGGGTTACTCAGTGGCTTCCTGCTCTGATGTATCATGCAAATCTTCCACCCTGGGCTTGCTAGCTCCATCCCACTCAGTGATTCTGTGTGCTGAATGCTGGGTGAATTTCATTCCGCAAACCCTACTAGATAGTGGCCCTCTCTCATTCTCTGCCAGTGGATTCACCCAGTGATGGCACGAAGGGGCATTTTGCACATATGCACAGATCCTCTCTTCAGAAGGGGTCTATCTTGGGATCCTTGCGAAGGAAAGGAACCCTGACTGCTGATCAAAGGCAAAAGACAGGAGGGAGCGCGGTTGGCTCTCCACCATGCGACGAGCCCAAAGGCGTGCACCGGCTGGGCTGTGGCTGGGGACAGCCGCCTATTAAATGCGTTTTCGTTTTAATCAAGGTGAGCGCAGGTTGTGGTGAGCAGGAATCGCTCTCGGTAGTATAGTTAGATTATAACTGGCAGACCTCTGCAATGGAACCGCTGACCCATTTTAATGAAATGATTTTGCAATTAGATTCGATGGACGAATGTGTTCTTTCCAGCATTCTGCCCCTGCTGTTTTTGTTATTGCCCTGGTCTGTAAAACGAGGGGGTCGGAATGTGATGTTTTATATGAACGGAAGCCAGAAATGTTAATAATGGCGTATGACATAACCAAAGCGCGTCCCCCCTCAGAGTTGACCCGAAATGCCACCTCCATCACTTCATATTTCATGACTGAAACTACCTGGGCTTTCTCGGAGCCATTTGTTAGGCCTAATGCTCATAACTACCCAAAAGTATTTTTAACTTTTCCAGAGCTTTAAAAGTCAATTCCAATCTCAATGCATATTTGTCACTGCCAGAAAGACTTAGTAGGAGAGGACCCACTGCAATAGGCGACAGCTTCTCTTTGGGGCGAGTTCAGACAGGAGAGAGTCAGGAGGATTTGAGGAAGGGCCGTAAAGCTCAACCTTGGCAGAAATGAACCCGGGAAGAGCTGATGCCATCTGGTACTTGCCTACCCCTGCCCCGGAGCCCTCCTCCCCCTCGTGGGCAGCTCAGAACAACCACACTTGGTGCGAGACACAGACAAGCTTTAATAGATGGCATGGGGGAAGGAGGCAGAGAGCCACAGCCACACAGTTTTATTAGAATTCCCCGCCTTGTGGTCCCTCCCCAGGAGGCACGCACATGACACTTGAGGGTTAGGGCTTGAACCGGCGCCGGGCCCAGGATGTTTGCTGCCATTAGCAGTCTGCATTTTGTGTCACTCCTTGGGCAACCAGTTTGTTGATGGGGAGTTACAAATTCATCGTTGTTTGATCAGCACGGACCTGCCAACTCCTGTGTCCAGAGCCCACCTCCTCTCACCCTAATACCCCAAGGTGGGTGGGATGAAAGAGAAGAGGAAAGAAGCAGAAAGGGGGCCTGGGAGGCATATGGAGGCCTGCCAGGGCTCATCAGCTTGAAAAGAAAGTGACGGGGGCAGGCAAAGGATCACAGTGACGAGTAGAAACAAGGGAATACTGGCAGACACAAGGATAGCCACTCATGGGCAAGGGGGGACAAAACACCAACTTTTTGTTTTTTTGAGTCAGTCTCACTCTGTTGCCCAGGCTGGAACGCAGTGGCATGATCACAGTTCATCACAGCCTTGACTTGCTAGGCTCAGGTGATTCTTCCACCTCAGCCACCTGAGTAGCTGTGACTACAGAAGCATGCCACTACGCCTGGCTAATTTGTAAATTTTTTTGTAGAGACAAGGTCTATGTTGCACAGGCTAGTCTCGAACTCCCAGGCTCAAGCTATCCTCCGGCCTCAGCCTCCCAAAGTGCTGGGATTATAGGTGTGAGTCACCGCACCCAGCAACACCAACTGTTTAACCAGGAGTCTGGTGACCAGTTGGGCAAGGGGCTGGCCCAGTAAGCTGTCCCCATGTGAGGCTACTCTAAGTGTGGCTGTCAGCCTGAAAGCAGAGGGACGTGTCCACGGTCTATGGTTGGCGCCATCTGGTCACTGCCTGCTGCTGCAGGGCCAGGGAGTCACTGACAGGAGAGCACCATTATGGACCCACTCCCAAAGGGTCATGGTAGGGGCAGTGCCTGGGACCTCAGAACGCACCCCCATAAGGTGGGGAAAGGGAACTTCTCCAGGGTGGAGAAGCTGCCTGGAGAATGCGATGGTGGTATGTTCATGCTGGCAAGGAAGAGCCATTGGGATATGTTTTCTCTTTCTTACTCAAGTTATTTCTATTAAGAGATACAAGCTTGAAAGGGAGGATTAAAAAATTTTGACTCCCTATCAATTCAAGTCAAGGTTTTACACATTTTCTAATTCAAGACAATGGGACTGAATTAGATGGGAAGACGCATCATAGCAGGAGAGCACGGTCATTCTGGAGTCCGTCCGTCCATCCGTCAGTCAGTTAGTTAACTTCCCTGAGCCTCAAAAACCTCATCTGTAAAATGGGATTTAGATTTTGTGAACCTTAAACAAGGTAGTGATGAGAAACAGTTCAGTGCTTGGCTTATATAAGTGCTCAATTTATGTTAAAAAAATTTTTCAGAGAGGTAAACAGGACTTGCCGTTACTCAGCAATGGTTGGGCCCTGGACTCTGAGGGGTCCCCAGAGAGAGAGGTGATAATGCAATCACACCTCACAATGGGCACCCAGAGCCCGGCTCTTAGCTCTCTCAGGGGACAGGACACAGACTCCAGGACAGGTCTTCTGGGTACACTGGGTCTAGGATTTATCAAGAAACGAGCCAACTAAGAGGCAGCACAATTCCTCTCTTTATTGTCAGAGATAGCAGGTTTCTGCACAACCCCCAGCACCAAGAGAGCACCAGGTGAGGAGCCCAGCACCTCCATGTTAGCTGTGCTTTGAAGGTCAAGGAAACAGAGTGGGCTTTAGGCCTCATGGGGATCAGGGCTGGAGTTCTCCTGAGAAGTGGGGGTCCGGAAGGAGTCTCAGGTTAAATCCAAACTCTCCATGTCTGCTTTGCCCATTCTCATGCTCACATTCATTCCAAAGGAAGTGAATACCAATCAAGGTGGTGGGGACGGGGGGGCACAAGCAGTATGAATTCCCCTTGGGGTTTGCTACCACTTGGGAAAATGACCTTGGGCTGGGACTGTCCCATGAAACCATGGGGCATATGCCTTTGGTGCCCTTCAAATGGAAGAAGATACACAGAGGTTTCTGAGCTCAAGCCTCACTATTACTCCTTGGTGGACATCCAGACAAGATCTTGGGGAGGGTGAGTCCATCTTGGGTAGGAGATGTAGATATGGATCTCAGCTCGCCCTGGTGAGCTCCTCGACACTCATCTTCCCTGTATCTGAATCCTCCGCGACTCCCGCCCTCCTGCCCTTGGTGAGTTGAGACTGGGAGAGGTGGGTCTGGCGGGTGGTGGGCTGCGGTGCTCCAGAGCAGAGGAGAGGTGTCCAGCGGTGGCGGCGGTGGCGGGCCATGCTGCAGGAGAGCACGGTGCTTTCCGCGGTGCTTGACAGAACCATGTTCCGTTTCCATCGTTCCACCACATGGTTAGATCAAGCACAAAGGAAAGCCCCGCGGTGACTGGTCAGAGTCAAGGTCAGGAAGCAGCGTCAGAGAGAGGACAGGAGCACTCAGAGGAAGCAGCGTGGAGAAGCGGCAGCCGGAGCAGGCCCCACTGAGCATGATTAGTACCAGGAGTGGGGTTCCACTGGAATGCTTCCGAAGACAGGAGCCCTGCTGCACTTGTGCCCACCCCAGGGGAGACACAGTAGGATGGGAGGTGGGAGCCCATCAAGCACCCATACTCAAGAGTTTTAGGGCAGGAGGGATCCTTCCCAAGGGAATGGAAGAATACTCAGACATCTGTGGTCCTATCACTCACCTGAACTGAGCCTCTAAACTCCACTCAATCATACCACATGGTCTGTCAAGATATCAAACTGAGCAAAGCATCTTCTGCATGCCTTGCACCTTGGGCCTAATCCCAGCAGCTGAGGGACTCCATCACAGTTGTTCCTCCCTCCCCTTACCTCAAAAGACAATCTGCAAATCACAGAGGTCTAGCAAAAGTCTGATATTCTTCTTTAGGAAGAAGCCACCTTTGACATTCCACAACTCAGTCTCCTCATTGTTTTTCAGGTTCCCTGGAAACCCTCTGGCTGACAGACGTGTAGCCCAGATCATCTGAGGTGTAGTAGAGGAGTGTGATATCAAACAAAAAGACATCTTCCTAACCACAGAGACAGAAAATCCACTGGGGCCTTGGGTTTGGGACTGAGATGCCCACAATCACAGTGGTCTGAAGACACTGACTTTCCCAGAGATAGTGGCCAGAGCCCCTTATGATGAGGGACCTCTTTCAAACTAAGGAAGGAAGGAAAGGGGAAGCCCACTGATTACCTGAGGGGAAGATGCCAAATTCTGGGGTCCTCCTTCATTTTCTGATCTCTTCCTTGGATGGAGAGGGCCAACAACCTCTGCCTGGGATGCCAAGGGCCCAGGTGAGGGTGCCCAGTCTTTATATTCCTATCTGTGGTAGATTAGAGGCCATTTTCATGAATCTGCTGACTTGGGACTTCCTCTCACTTGGCACTGGGAAGGAGATGTGTGCATCTTGAAGAGACTAGAGCCACGGTCAGTTGACTGAGACTCTCCCTGCCTGACCTCTGACATGAGGGCCAGGGTCACCATTCCTCCACAATGTGTTTTGGGGACTGGGTACACATCGACAAGGTGGTCTCAGCATTTCAACAGTGCACAGGTTATCTGCAGTGATGGGCTAATTAGGAAGAGCCTGCCCACAGCTCTGGGCATGGCCCCCTCCTCCTTCCTGAGTGCTCCTGCCCTACCCACGAGAGTCAGCTTCTGTAATATGAATTCTTCTCTGCTTCGACACCCTGTCATACAGGATCTCTGTGAATACTCTGGTTCTGGGATTTCATATTTAGGACCTTAGTACCAGAGCAGAGAAAATCCATCGCTTTCATGCAACCCCATCCCTAGCAAGCCTTAACATCTCATTTCCCTTCTCTTTGGTTTCCTTCTGAGAAAGGAAATGGAGCTATGGGGTAAATGATCAGGAATCTTTATAGCATACCAGAAGTCCTAGGTTTCAGACCTTGCACTGAAAATAACACTCTGTTTCTTAGATAAGACTTTTCTGTTGTGTGGCCCTCAATTTCTTCATCTCTAGAATAAAACGAATACTCTCTGAGGTCTCTAAAATTCTGCAGTCCCCTGAGAGCCACCTTGTTGTCTGCCATCTTTGGACACATTGTATCACCACCCTCTGTACTTCTCAGCAAGAGTTCCTTCTCACCCAGAGCGGGAAGGCATGACGGAAGGCAGACAGCACCCTGCAACTGCCAAGTGCTCCCCGGGGAGGGGCATGGGGTCTGAGGTAGCCAGACGGTGCCTCTTCAGGAGGACTTAATCTGATGGCCAGATTACCCCAGCCGGAAGCATCCACCCCTAAACAGATCTCACTGCCCAGGGTGGCGGATGCAGCTGATAGAGGCAGACACCAAGCAGCTGGGAAGCAGACGCCCTACCCAAGGAGGGCTTTTCATGTGGCTGGAGCAGCCATCAAATTGGCTCTTAATCACATCAGCTGTCTTTTCAATGGGGTGCTTTTAGGGGAAAGTAAAATGCAGAGTTATTATCTGTCACATCCAGTCTGTGTCACCTGCCCCCTTCGTTCTTCTGGAGCTTCCTGGAAACACAGAGCTTTAGACCTAATGTTTTTTGTATTCCCCCAAGGCCAAGGCAGGTCTGGGCCCTGGTGATTCTAAAAGCCAAGGCCTCTGGAGCTCAGCAGTAGTGCTTGCTCCACAGCTACATAAAACAAAGGCTCATCACAGCTCCAATATCTCTGCCTTTATAGGAGTAATTTTTCTGCTTGGCATAGATTTTTTTTTTTAAAGATATTTTAGACAGGATTAATCCAAGAACTCAGTACCTTCTCTCTGTTTCTTTTTTTCTTTGAGACAGAGGTCTCACTCTATCACCCAGGTTGGAGGGCAGTGGCATGATCACGGCTCACCACAGCCTTGACCTCTTGAGCTCAGGCGATCCTTCCTCCTCAGCCTCCCAAGTAGCTGGGACAAGCACGTACCACCACACTTGACAAATTTTTTGATTTTGTAGAAATGAGGTCTCACTATGTTGCCAAGGTTAGTCTCAAACTCCTGGGCTCAAAGTGATCCTCTTGTCTTGGCCTCCCAAAGTGCTGTGATTATAGGCATGAGCCACTGCGCCGGGCTTCGTTTTTTTGTTTTAACCACTCCTACCCCATGTAGGAAAAGAAGCCACAAGCCTGCAAATGCTAAGGTAGGCAGGTAGATAGGTAGGTAGACTAGAGTCATAGAACTGAGTGAGGTTTACT
Organism: Carlito syrichta; assembly: GCF_000164805.1. Lineage (NCBI taxonomy): Eukaryota > Metazoa > Chordata > Mammalia > Primates > Tarsiidae > Carlito > Carlito syrichta. The sequence goes on from NW_007245638.1 coordinate 1,345,236, forward strand.
TCCTGTTTTCTCTTCTACTTTAGATCTTTCCGTACCCCACCCCACTTGGCTACCCTCAATTACAGCCCGCTGTCACTCCCAGGCAATTTCCAGGACTGTGTTCCTAGGAGATGCTGGTCCTTGGACCCTGGGCCAACTCTATCCCTGCCCTGCCACCCAGGGCCTTGGCATTCATCTTGGGGTCCAAGATCTTGACAGGACACTTATGAGGTCAAGGAGTCAGGATTGACAGACAGCACCTTACTCTCCTCTGATTCTCACTGCCCCTCCCTACCCTTGGGTACCACTGCTTAGCAGAGCTCATTACCTCAGCCCTGGCCAGACAAAGGTTGGAATAGAGGAAACAAGGCTGGTGTAAACCCTGAGGAAAGGCTCTGGGAAAGGATGACTGTGCCTTACGGGACAGTTCTGGGCTGGGAGGAGATTTTCTTCCCAGAGATGCTGCCAGGCCTAGAAAGAAACCTAAGAAAAGAGTTCGAGGGGAGGGAAGAAGTATGCAGGGGTGGGGCCATAAGGCCAGGGAAGAAAGTCATTCAAGCAACTGGACCTCCTTCCCAAGAACGCCTTCTCTCTGAAGTTCTGCCTGGTGTGGAGGAACAGGCAGGTCTGGTCTTGCCTCTGCTGTTTGTTGGCTTGTGACCTTGGGGTGTCCCTTAACCTTCGAGCCCTCAGCTCCCTCCACTCTAGAAGAGGGACCTCTCCGCTGACCTCCTGGGATTACTGGAAGAAGCAAACCCAACTACAAGCCTTCAGCACTGTGCCTAACCCACGAGCTTCTGTTGTAACTGACATCACTATTCTAGGTAAGGCAGATGGGCACAGACGTTTCCTAGTGCCATGGAGTTCCTGAGTCATCTCTAAGACCTCTTGAAGTATTTGCTTCTGTTAAAAAAGAAAAAAATAAGGCCATATACCATAGCTTGCACCTGTAATCCCAGCACTTTGGGAGGCTGAAGTGGGAGAATCACTTTAGCCCAGGAGTTTGAGACACCTGGACAACATAGTGAGACCCTGTCTCCACACACACACACACACACACACACACACACACACACACAATTAGCCAGGTATGGTGACATGTGCCTGTGGTCCCAGCTACTGCCCAGATGGGAAGCTGAGGCAGAAGAATTGCCAAAACCCAGGGAGTCGAGGCTGCTGTGAGCTCTGATTGTGTCACTGCCCTCCGGCCTGGGCCACAGAGTAAGACCGTGTCTCAACAAAATAATAAAATAAAAGTGTTACAGTTTATCGTTCTGAAGACACAGACGAAAGATTTGACTTAAGGGGCCAGAACGTGGTCTAAGAAGCAGAAGTCTACCTGCTGGTCTTCACTCAGTGACCAATTCCCCATCTGGCATTCTCCCCTGGAAAACTCGCTTGTGTCAGAAGCTCCCAGGCAGGGAAGAACTGTTCTTTTTTTTTTTTTTTTTGAGTTGGAGTCTCACTCTGTCGCCCAGACTGGAGTGCAGTGGCCACTCCTGGCCACCGCAGCCTCGACCTGCTGGGCTCTGGTGATCCTTCCACCTCAGCCTTCCAAGTAGCTGGAACTACAGATGCGCGCTACCACGCCCAGTTAATTTTTTGATTTATTGTAGAGATGAGGTCTCGCCAAGTTGCCCAGGCGGGTCTCGAACCCACGGGCTCAGGCAATTCACTCACCTCAGCCTCCCAAAGCACGGGATTACAGGCTGAGCCACCAAGCCCGGCTAAGAACTGTTCTTGCTGACACAGATTGGGAGGGTTGGTTCAAACCCCTCTCACCAACACTCACCACTGGGGGCACAGGGTGGCTTGGTGATTTTGCTTCCAGTAGAAACGGACACAGAAAAGAGTAGCTTCTAACTGCTTGTTCATCCAGCTATCAGGTCAGGGAGCCTAACTTCTCTTTCCAAGGTGGGCTGTGAGTTCCCCTGCTGTTCACCCCCATGTCTTTCCTGGGTAGAGGATGGGGAGGAAGGTTTCTAGAGAGAACTTGGACACAGAAAAATAAGGCTTTGTTTCCTCCCAAGCATAAGTCTTAGCATTCTCTCCAAGCTCAGAACATAGCAGTCTAGGGCAGAGGAGACAGCAACGGAAAGTGTTTTTGTGAACACGTGAAGCCTACAATGTACCATGGTCAAAGGGTTGAACCAGAGTCTGTCTTTGAGGGAAGTGGGAGGTCCCTGAGATTACACACTGTCTGCAGCCTCGCCTGTGCTACATTTATTTCCTGATGTGCCCTTTGGGGAGCACACTTTGGAAACTTAAAAAAAAAAAAAATCTTAGCCTGAAAGGGCACATGTGTGAAGGCTTCCCTGACCCCGGCTCCTTCCCAGCCCTGAGATAACATTGGTCGCCTGGGCTCTGTCTCCCCTGAAACCGCATGCCCCTCCCCATGCTTTTATTGTGTGTGTGTGTTTTATTTTAAATCCATAAGGTAATTGGTTTTCTGCAGGGCTAACTGAATTTCCCCAATTTAATTTGCAAAGATGCTCCCCAGGAGCCATTACAGCGCTCGCTGTCCGCCAGATTGGATTATCGGCCTCTATGGGCTGCTGTATTCCGAGTCGGAGCGTGGGGCCCAGCCCCGTAACCTGATTACCTGAGCAGCGGAACTTCTTGCTTTTGATCTGGCTGATGCGCTTGTTGGCCAGCCGGCGCGGGCTGCTGCAGCGGGCTCCGCTTGTCTCGATGGGGTTGTCCTGGAGGTAGTCAGCCAGCCACTTCAAGTGGCAGTCGCACACAAACGGGTTTTGGGCTAAGTGGCTGTGAGAGGGACGGGGGGGGCAGCCATTAATCAGGGGTGACCCATGGTGTCACCCCTGCCTGGTGCCGGGCCTGGCCATCTGGTGCAAGGCTGCCCCCCCACCCTCATTGTCCCTGGAGGATTTGGGGAGGGGGTGCTACTTTCTGACAGGACTCAAATAGGGGGACCTGAGGCCTGCTGTCTGCAAAGACAGCCACAGATGAAGCTGGCATCTGGGTTGGGGAGTCAGTCTCCCAGCTCTTCCCGCTGAGGGCAGGATTCATCACCCATCGCCTCTGCGCTCACCCACGCCTATTCTGACGGGTACAGCAAGTCGCAGGCTTAGAGTTGACACTTCGGGTAGAATGCATTTTATTTCTCCAAGTTCAGTGAGACCAGGCACATAAAGCAGCTGCCACAGCGCCTGGCATATGGTGGGTGTTCCATATATAGTAGCGAGTATTGTTGTAATTATCCCTATCATCACGAGAGCACCATGGGCCTTCCTTCCCCTGGCTCAGTAAGAGAAACTCTGCAAAGCACCGAACACAGTGCTTGGCACATGGTCGGTGTTCAGTGTGCAGCGCTGGTCTCACTCTGTGTTGGGTCCTGTCTCTGGCTGCAGGGGCATGAAGTACCAGATGACTTCCAGGGTCTCCAGGAGCCCCCATGCTCATTGCAGGCTTGGGGCTGGGACTGGGCTCTAAGCTCAAGACTTGAGCCATCAAAAATTGCACTGAGATCTAGACTTGGATGTCCTCTGCTTAACTGAAATATTTATGAACATCTGCAGTGCTTGAAAGTGAAGAAATACTTCCCAAAGCGGGAGATGAAATAGTCCAGAAGGACCCATCTCAGAGGCTTGGTTTTTGTGGGGTGGAGGGGCTGTGGGTGGGCAGGAATAGGTTATTCAGAAATGAGCCTGCTCAGGGTACAGGAGCTATAGTGGCTATGAACATAGTTCTGGGGCTCTTTCTGAATTAAAATCTTGCTCAAATCCTAGCTGTGTGACCTTGAGTAAGTTAACTAACCTCTCTGTGTCTTGGTTTCCTCCTGTATAAACTGGGGATAATAACAGCACCTACCAAACAGGGTTGTCATGAGGCTTAAAGGTTTTAATGCAGGGCAAGTCACGAGCATGGTATTGGACACTGTGTAAGTGTTCAGCACAGGCAAACTATTGCTGTTTTTATTATTCCAGCCTCACTGCAGGCTCCAGACCTCCTCCTAGACGTGCTCGTGCTGCCTTCACTTGGGTGAGCTCTGTGACTTAGTGTTTGGGGTCTCCTGCTGCCCGGGCACCCACAGGTACTCGAGGCAGCATACTCACAGTGTCTGAATGGACTGCAGGGGGGCAAAGAGTCCCTTGCTGATGGTCTGCAGCTTGTTGTCATACAATGAGAGCAGGTTGAGATTCTGCAGGTCCTGGAAAGTGTTCACCCGCAGGCAGTTGATCTTGTTGGCATTGAGGAGGCTGCAAAGAGAAGGAAGGCCAGTGACTCACCCGCAGGGCAAAGGCTGCCCCTGCAGGGGACAGGCTACAAGCTCCATCACATCTCCTTTACTTGGGCTCCAGTCGCCAAACAGAGAAAGACTAAGACCTGCCTCCTGGAGGCCACCAGAACTTCAAAGAGAGGGACCTGCCTCCAGTGGCCACTGGAGCTCCAAAGAGAGGGACTTCCTTCCTAGTGGCCATCATAATTTAAAGACAGGGACCTGCCTCCCAGAGGCCACTGGAGCTCCAAGGAGTGAGACGAGCCTCTTGGTGGCCACTGGAGCTTCAGAGAGGGACCTGCCTCCTGGAAGTCACCGGAACTCCAGACACATCTGGACACTCACATACACTATCACCACAGATGCTGTGCCACACTCTGCTGTCACTAGGGGCCTTCCCCTGCACCCATTACTTGAAGACCAGAAATGTTATCCTTTGCGCTTCACAGTCTGCTTTAGAACTCAGAGCTTCCAGGAACTGAGAAGAAAAAAAAAATCATATGGTGTAATTGTTTTTAAAGCTTTACTTGATTGATTGAAAGCAATTTGATTCAGAAAACTCCTTAGAGTCATCTATGTATTTTTTTGAGTCAGGGTCTCACTCTGTCACCTAGGCTAGAGTGCAGTGGCATGATCACAGCACATCGCAGCCTTGAACTCCTGGGCTTAAGCAGTCCTCCTGTCTCAGCCTCTTGAGTAGCTGGAACTACAGGTGTATACCACTATGCCTGGCTAATTTTTTTTTAATTTATTTTTTGTAGAGACGAGTTCTCACTATGTTGTCCAGGCTGGTCTTGAATTTCTGGGCTAAAGTGATCTTCCCACCTAGGCCTCCCAAAGTGCTAGGATTACAGGCATGAACCACCACTGCACCTGGTTTTAGAATTTTTTAGATCACTTATCCCATTGGAAAGTTGAAGAAAGATGTAGGCCATCCTTCCAGAAAAAAAGCATCCATGTGTAGGCACATGGACACATGCATGGATTCCATCTTTAAAAAAAATTTTTTTTTTTTAAATAGAGACAAAGCCTTGATATGTTGCCCAGGCTGGTCTCAAACTCCTGGGCTCAAGCAATTCTCCCTCCTCAGCCTCTCAAAGTGCTGGGATGACTGGCATGAGTCACGGTGCCTAGCCTAGGAGTCTATCTCTTTTTTTTTTTTTTTTTTTTGTTGGAGTCTCACTCTGTTGCCCAGACTAGAGTGCAGTGGCCGCTCCCGGCCACCGTAGCCTCGACCTGCTGGGCTCTGGCGATCCTTCCGCCTCAGCCTTCCGAGTAGCTGGAACTACAGGCGCGCGCTACCACGCCTGGCTGATTTATTTATTTATTTATTGTAGAGATGAGGTCTCGCTGCCCAGGCGGGTCTCGAACCTGCGGGCTCAGGCAATCCACTCACCTCAGCCTCCCAAAGGCGTGGAATTACAGGCTGAGCCACCGAGCCCGGCGAATTCTATCTCTTACACACACACAGAGGATGGAGCCCTGTGTGATCTGACCTCTGTCCCTCTACCTGGTCTCACCCTAACCCCACTCCCCGCTGACTCACTGACCTCCAGTCCTACCACTGCCTTTTTCTTCCTCAAATACACCATGCGTGTTTATGCTAGGTCCTCTGAATACCATCCTCTCTTCCAGCAAGGCTGGCTGCTTCTGCTCTGGATCGCTGCTCAGATGGCCCCTCCTTGGAGAAGCCTACCCTGATCGCCTCATCTACAGTGAGATCCCTAACCCCAACACTGTCTCTAATGACCCCCCCCATCTATATGCCTCCTGGCACTCATCTTGATTTGTGATGATAGCATATTTGTTTATTATTTGCCTCCTGGACAAACTAGAAGCTCTACGATGGCACAAGTGACAGCTATTTCACTCCCCCTTTATTCTTCATGCTTATTCCTTATTAAGAAGTATATCCTTTCTCTAGGCAACTGCAGAGGTCTCCTCCTTCAAGGTGACCCCATTGCCCCCAGGTCAGCCTTCCTTTCAGTGGGGAACCCATTCTGCCATTTTTAGCTCTTCAGACCCTCCCCCAGCTCTCCCAAAAGAGCATCACAGGAAGCTGCCTTTTGAGTGGACTTCTGGTCCAGCATAGAGGATGTCATAAAAGCCACAGAGAATTTTCCAGAGTGGGGCTGGCGCATCAAGCAAATTGGGGTCCAAAGAATTTCCTTTCCTGATCCTAGGCTGATTAACTGTGCCCTCGAAACCAGCATAAAACCATTTCTCACTCCTCAAATGAAAGGCGGGCAGGCTGGGCGTGGTGGCTCAGCCTGTAATCCCAGCACTTTGGAAGGCCAAGGCAAGTAGATTGCCTGAGCCTATGGGTTCAAGACCAGCCCGGGCAACCTGGAGAGACCTGTCTCTACAAAAAAAAAAATTGCCGGGTGTGGTAGCGCATGTCTGTAGCTCCGGTTACTTGGAAGGCTGAGGCAGAAGGATCGCTGGAGCCCAGCAGGATCGCTGTAGCCCAGCAGGTTTGTGCCGGCCTGGTTTGCCTCAGGATTCTCTCGACACCAGGACCCAGGGGGACTTCTGCTGGCGAAAGTGGGGCTGCCCAGGGTGCTGAATCATCCGTGCCACCTCTTCCTCACTGCAGGCCCCTCCTCTCCATGGTCCCCTTGAGTGGGCAGGCAGCTGTGCCAGTGACAGGCAGAAGAAGAACTGCCTGTTTAATCTGGCTAATCACGGGCAAGGACCCAAGGGTTCCCCCAGATGTCCTCCTGCCTTGCAATCGGAAGAAAGCTCACGCTGCTAGAATATGTTCTGTGTTTTCCAAAGGGCTTTCCCAACCGTTATTCTCACAGTAACCTGAGCAGATGGGCAGAGCTAGCCTCGAAATTACTGGTGGGAAACTGAGGCTGAGAGTGTGGCAGGCCTGTTTGAGGTCAACCACGTTTCCAGAAAGCATGCTGGAAGTGGTGATGATCATTTAGGCCTCTGGAGGGCTCAGTTTCTTCTTTTTTTTTTTTTTTGGAGTTGAGATCTCGCTCTGATGCCCAGATGGAAATGCAGTGGTACTATATACTGGCTCACTGCAGCCTTGACCTCCAGGGCTCAGGCGATCCTCTAGTCTCAGCCTCTCGAGTAACTGGGTCTACAGGTATATACCATCACATACAGCTAATTAAAAAAACTTTTTTTATAGAGACAAAGTCTTGCTATGTTGCCTGGGTCAGAATTTCTTCTTTATCAATGTCTTATCCACCGCTTCCATCTGTCTCTCCCCTTTACAACATTTCTCCCCCATCCCAAATTTCCTGTGCCTTGTGTATTAAATTTTAGTCAAGGTCACTCCATTTTGAGGACATCTGAAGGAGGATGCAATGGAGCCTAGAAACAGGGACAAAAGGTAGAGGCAGAGGACCTAGAGGGGCTAAGCAGCCAGGGCTCAGGAATAAATCATTCATACACACAGTGTTTTAGTTTTTTTTTTTTTTTAAGTATACAGTAAGTGATTTGTCCAAATCTTGATATTCAGGGCTTTCTGAGTGCATCAGCTTGCCAGGAACTTTTGAAATATTCATTAGCAACCAGGTCAGAGGTACCTATCTAATTGCCTGAGGATAGGATCCTCCTTGCAACATACTGCAACATTCTGTATGCAAATCTGTTCATTCAGCCATTTTAAAAGTTGGGAAATCACACACACACACACACACACACACACACACACACACACACACACACACACACCCAAGTATCTGCTTTCTATTGGAAAAAAATTTTTAGACGCTCTGGTAACACTGGGTCCACTGGAGGAAGCCATGTGGTGGCTGCCCCCTTCAGAGAGATCATATGCTCTCTGTTTGCCACAGTCCTCACTACTCCCTATTGTGTACTTTTCACTAGTTTGACTTTTCTTGCCTGAGTAGGCATTTAGATTTGAGATACCAGTGCAGATTCAATAATCCAATTGCAGTACTTGCTTCTGAAGAGAGTCAGACACTGGACAAAGAGGATGGCCATGGTAACAGAGAAGTGACAACTCTGGTCTGCCTTCAAAGGGTACAAACTGAATGCCACCCTGGAACCCTTCTTATCCATCAGGACTAGCCAGACTCCTTTTTCTCATCCAGATGCTTCCTTGTTTGCTATTACTCCTAGATCTCTCAGCATGGGATGTTATTTCAAAGACATAAGGTATCAAAACCACCCAGGCTGGCAGAATTACCAGGCAAAGACAGCCCAAGGTACTGAGCTCAGGAAGCACGGTGCAAACAAAAACACAAAAGGGCAGAGTCTCTGGGTCCCTCATTTCCCCCCAGGATGCTTGGATCCCATGGGCAAGGCACAGAAGTACAGGGAGAGTTAACATTAAGTTGCTTATCCAGAATGAGATGCCAAGGACAGCCTCACGGGTCCCAGTGTCAGCAAGATCTAATGGCCTGGCCCTCTGCTCTTTCTCCTTTGAGAAGGCGTTGGCAGCTACTCAGCTCAGCCAGCTTCTATGAACAGACCTCTGAGCTACCTGGTACATGGACAAGAGTTGGGGGGTGGGGGTGGGACTAAAAAAAACCCCATCACATTATGGAGCAAGTAGAGAGTAAACAACTATCTGAAATGGGGTTTAGCAGTTCTGTAAGAAATCTGGAACACAGGCTGAATGTGATGGCTTATGCCTGTAATCCTAGAACTTTGAGAGGCCGAAGCTGGAGGATTGCTTGAGCCCAGGAGTTCCAGACCAGCTTATGCAACACAGTGTTACCTTGTCTCTACAAAAAAAAATTTAAAAATTAGCCAGGCATGGTGGTGCATACCTGAAGTCCCAGCTACTCAGGAGGCTGAGGTGAAAGGATTGTCTGAGCACAGGAGGTTAAGGCTGCAGTGTGCTATGATTGTGCCACTGCACTCCAGCCTGGGCAACAGAGTGAGATCCTGACCAAAAAAATTCCCCAACACAGGCCTTCCTTTTTCACTGGAGGGACTGATTCCCCCTCTTTGGGGCAGAGACTCTGTCACCCTCTTTGAGGAACAGTAGTGAGCTGCTGTGTGACATGGTAATAATGATGTAGCATCCTCTCTAAAGATAACACGTTTATGTGCAGGCCCAGGCCAAGCATTTACCAGAGTACTTTTCATGTTGCCTTCAAGGAAACGCTATGTCGATCTTCAATTTTCCAAAGAGGAGTCTGAGGTTTAGACTGGTGACAAACTTGACCAAGGTCTCCCAGTAGTAAGGGAACCTCCAGCCTGTCTCACTCCAAAACTCATATCTTATCCCCTATGTAAAGTTCATGTTCTCTCTTCCATCTTCCCCTACATCTGGGGATTGGCTACTTTTGCCAGCCATAGAATGTCCCTGGGTACACTTCAGGTAGATACTTCCGGTTGGGTCTGGGAGATGCTGCTTGCATCTTGGGAGTGTGGAGACATCAGAAATCCTGCTGGCTCTCAGGGAGGAGTGTCAGTCTGGGATGCTGACCAAGCCTTCACGGCACAGGGGGCAGGTTCTTCCCCAAGTGCCTTGCGCCTGCACAAGGCAGGGCTTCCTTTTCCACCTGCAGGATGGCTGACTCAGTGCTGATGTGGGAGCTGGTGGGCTTGGCTCTGTGTACCCTCACCCTGAATTGTTCCTGTACTCTGGGCAGGCCAGGGGACAACAGTGAGACAGAGACAATAGCAAGCACACACAGGTGGGATGTCCCAGCTTGCCTCATTTGAGAGGATGCCTGGTGCTCACACTGAACACTCTGCCGTCCCAGCTAGACCTAGCCTGACCTCCTGTTGGATCCTGAGAGTAAGGCAGGTGGGGACATATCATGTTCATCAATATTTCTCCAGAAGCAGATCCAACTATCTTTTGGGGTCACCTCCTCCTGGACCTATGTCCCCAAAGAGCTCTGAGGTCATATAAGTAAAAAGAGGGGCTGAAACGATCAGACTAGGTGAACTGCAGGGACCCCATGACCTCACAGATAATGTGTGCAAAACATTTCCCATGGCCAGGCACTTGCCAAGCACCTCACAAATATGGACTCATTTAATTCCTCTTGACCCAGGTGACACTTCTGGGACTCAGAGAGCTTAAATAACTTGAACCAAAATCCCACAACTGGTAAGTGATCAGTTAATATTTTTTTGTTTTTTTGAGCCTTACCAGAGTCTCACTCTGTCACTTAGGCTGGAGGGCAGTGACACAATCATGGTTCACCGTAGCCTTGACCTCCTGCATTCCTCCCACCTCAGTTTCCCAAGTATCTGGGACTCCAGGCACATACCACTTCACCCAGCTAACTTTTTTTTTGGTAGGAATGAGGTCTTGCTATGCCTACGTTGGTCTTGAACTCTTGTGCGTAAGAGATTCTCTCATCTCAGCCTCCCAAAATGCTGGGATTACAGCATGAGCCCCCATATCTGTTTAGGTGATTACTATTTGGACCTACTCTACTGTAGTGCAAAGACTTTGCTCCTAGCCACTATTTCCCTGAGACCCAGTCCTCTCTCACTAAGGGACAGAGCAAGTCACGTGATGCTTATGGGAGAAGGTAGAGACACCACTCCTATCAAATCAACAATGATTTTACCAGAAAGCAAAACAAACAGAGCTGTGCTCCTGTCAGAGCAAATTAAGGAGAGCAGCCCATTCGAGAGAGTGAGTCCCTGTATGGTCCTTTCTGAATGAGTCTCCAAGTGTGAGTCCTATGGGGCCCCTGCCACCCCTTCTCGGATCACTTTCGGCTGCCACATATATTCTATGTCAAGAGGTATTATCACTCAGTCCACTGACTAACCAACATAACTGTGAGGCTGGGGACAATCCTTCAGGAAAAGCCAGGCAGGACACAGAAGGCGCCAAGAGCCATAAGGCTGGAGTTGAAGGGAAAAGAGAAATGTTGGGGCTCGGGGGGTCTCACGACTCAAGTCCTTCTGCAAGGGGACTGGGACTCCCTGCAGAAAAATCTGGGTATTCTCTCCAGTAGCAACTTGTGGCTTCATTCATTCAGGGTTCAGGTAGCATGAGAGGATGCCCCTGAGGTGGAGAATGGAGAATAAGGTCCATTCTGACCCATAAAGGGACCCACCATGTCCGACTTCCCCAAAAAGGCCAATGGGGCAGAAGACCCCTGAGCCTCCCACTAGCTGCAGCCCTTGCTCAGATCCACTCCTCAGTGAAATGTCCCTAAGGTCCACGGGCCTTTGCTGAAGGGTTTGGAAAACACAGACATCTGGAGCCAGGCTGAATGATCAATTGCATCAAAATCACCTTGGCAACTCCAGCAGTTCACACGGTGATTCGTGGCCCTGAGCTATCATTTACAGTCTTCACTCCCAGCCACGGGTCTGTGGAAGATGCCTGCGATGTTACTCTTCACACTTATGTGGTATGTATCTGGAAGTGCCGAAAGCATATTCCAAGTCACCAAGAAAAGCATAGTGGTCCCTTCCAGGAGAACGGCCAAAGCAATTACAGGAAGGACCGTGGGATAGAAATATGGGTCCAGGCTCCAGCCAAGAGGTTGCTTTGTGAACCTCCTTCTCCTGAAATGGGACTGGTAAGTCGGTTTCTACTCCACTTGGATGCAGATACATGGGGGAGAAAGATGGCAACTACTGCCATCTGGAATAACCCTTTCTCTGGATCCTCCAGTAGGAGAATAATTTTTTAAAAGTGGGTTAAAAACGCTCTGTGTTATTGAAAAAAAGTGCTCTGTGTGTCCTTGGAAGTAATTACCCCATTACACATCAGCATGAACTATTAGTGAGGACTAATTAGGGGAGCTATTCTGGACTCCCGATTAACCTGTAGGATACAGTCAACTCTTCCTCACTAATACACCTTTCTTCCATTATTATTATTATTATTATTATTATTATTATTATTATTATTATTATTGAGTAGGAGGCTCACTCTGTTGCCCAGTGGCATACTCATGGATACTGCAGCCTTGACTTGCTGGGCTCAGGAGATCCTTCTGCCTCAGCCTTCCAAGTGGCTGGAACCACAGGCATGTGCCACGTCACCCAGTTAATTTTTTAATTTATTATAGAGATGAGGTCTTGTCAAGCTGCCCAGGTTGGCCTTGAACCCCTAGGCTCAGGCAATCCTCTTGCCTCTGCCTCCCAAAGTGCTGGGATTATAGGTGTGAGGCACTGCGTAAGGCTGTTATTATTTTTGAGTCAAGGTCTCACTCTGTTGCCCAGACTGGAGTGTAGTGGCATGCTCATGGCTGCCGCAGCCTTGACCTGCTAGTAGGCTCAGTTGATCTTTCTGCCTCAGCTTCCCAAAGCTGGGACTATAGGTGTGAGCTATCATGTCTGGCCAAGTAAAAAAAAAAATTTTTTTTAATAGAAAAGAGGTGTCCCGATGTTGCCTAGGCTGGTCTCAAACACCTGACCTCAAGCAATTCTCCCACCTTGGCCTCCCAAAGTGCTGCAATTATAGGCATGAGCCACTGCGCCCAGCTCCTTCCTTTTTATTTCTCTAGAATTAACTTTTTGTCATACTGAATTTCTTTATCCACTGATTGTTATAAGGACTGCTCCCTTACCTTAGAACATTATACTCTCATCCTTTCCCTATGAAATATTGGGGTTAATTTTGACCTTCAGAAACCTACTGAGGCTGGATGTGGGGAGAAACTTGTGAAGGTGCCACGACATCGAGGAAGACTGACCCTGTCCAGAATCTTTGTGCTTGTGAAGAGGTGCTCTAGGCCACATCACTCTAAACACTCACACAAGGAAACAGGAAGAACCTCCAAGTCCCAACTAGGGGTAAAGATGGCTCTTCCCTTCTCTCCCAATAGTGACTGCACAGCTCATCATGGCCTGTGGGTTGTCATGGTGATTCCTGACATGTGCACGCATCAACGCCATCAGGTGGCCTCTCTGAAAAACAAGACCTCCTTCTACTCCAGACACAAGGAGGGCCCTAGGAACAGGGTGCAAGCAAATGAGTTTTCCTAAAGGAACCAGAGGAAAGCTGAGATTCTGAGAGACCAGAGAGTGAGAACTATTATCTGGTTGCCAGGACATCAAGTGACCTCACTTTCTATGGCAGGGCTTACCCCTCCCTTCCCCCACGACTGCTAGGGTGGTTGCTGTCCTATCTGATTGCTACCTGGTTACTAACCAGTCCTTTAAAAGGGATGAACCCTTCACCCAACAACCAAGCATGGAATGATTCCAAAATTTGCATCTCCCCAAGGGCTTTCCTTAGGAAGCTCCAGGTACACAAGAGAGGGTAGACCTCTGCCCTCAGAATGCATTGCCAAGTCTGTCTGCTTCGACTGCTGGAGAGAATTTTCCTCGATCCTCCTTGACAGCGTCTCTAAACACAAGCATACCCTCTAATAGGGTTTAGAGCAAATGTTAGTGGGGTAGTGGTACGAACTAGAGAAAAGTTCTACACACTTACACTGAGGCATAACAAGAAGAGCTAGTTAATAGCTCAGCAGCACCTTCTTCTTGGCTTGAGCCAGTGAGGAATTCTTGCTCTGTATATCACAGAACTGGCTTTGAAGACCTGCCTGTGGCTGGGTGAAGCAGAAGTTTCTGGAAGGATGTGCTATGGCCAAGGGCACAGACTCCAGAGTCAATCTGCCCAGGTTCCAATTCTGGCTGTATCACTCACATGCTGAGGACAAGGGCCAAGTCGTGTAACCCTCAGTTTTCCCATCTGTAAAATGGGCCTTTCAGCAATACCTTCCTCTTAGCATTGCTGTAACAATTAAATGAGATGATGCATGTGAAACTGCTTAGTAGTTTCAGGTCCCGAAGGGTATTAGGTATTCAATAAATGTGAGCTGCTATTATTAGCGGCAGTAGTAAGTAGTTCTTGTGAAACAGCTGGCAGGGGCCAGTGAGCTAAAGGCAGTGACGTTTTGCTCACTGCTTTGTAATTGACATGTTGCTTGGCAAACTCCAAGAGCCTCAAATGGTCTTGTCTGCCTTCCAAGAAAATTAAACAACAGGTGCCTGAGTTGTCTTAACTTATTCCAGCCTGAATGCACTCTGGTTTGGTTTAAGACCTCCTGGAGCCAGTTTGAAAGCTTCCACCTCAAATGACTGCTCTCCCCACTTGAGCAACTTTCCTATGCATGGCACACAATCGATGAACACTAAATGAATGCTCCTTATTCCCTGGGGGGAGCTGTAACTGCGCAGCTTGTAGTAGTCCATCAGAGGAGGAAGAGACAGCCCTAGCTAGACGCTGACTGCCTTGCCAGATTTGGGGAGAATGGTGTTCTGAGCTATAAGGCGAGGGATCTGGGCACATCAACTGGCTATCCATGCAGGATTGCCATCCCTACAGACTTCCCAGGAGCCCATGAGCCTGGGTGACAGGGAATGGAGAAAAGGACAGGTCACTCCTCTGGTAATTCAGCTGCTCTCATTCCTGGAGCTGGTGGCATGTGCCTGGTTCTGTTCTCAACTTGGGCTCTGAGATCCCTCCATGTGGGATATTTCAATTCTAAACACACTTCCTAGTGTACAAATGGGCACCTAACTCACTTCCCAGCAGCCAGTTTTAAGGAGGAAGGCTGAAAGACCTTGCATTCCCCAAAGACCATAAGAGTTGCTAGTAATAAACTGTGAATGGGTGTTTGTACAATGAATGGCTGTAGGAACCGAACCTATGTAGGCTTAATTACCTGGAGACACACTAGCTATTCTCAGACATCTAAAGACAATGATAGCAGACTTTTCTGTCTCCCAGAAGCCATCACTGAGGTTTAATACAAGAAAGAGCTTTCAGTGCTGGATGCCTTGGAAATCCCATGCCAACAATCCTAGCACTTTGGAAGTCCAAGGTGGGAGAATCACCTAAGGCCAGGACTTTGAACCCAATGTGGGCAATACAGCAAGATCCTGTTTTTGCAACAACAACAACAAAAAAAAAAATTAAAGAAATTTGCTGGGTGTAATGGCATGTGCCTATAGTCCCAGCTACTCAGGAGGCTGAGATGGGAGGATCACCTGAGCCCAGGAGTTTGAGGCTACAGTGAGCTACGATCATGCCACTGCACTCCAGCCTGGGCACCAGAGCAAGACTCTGTCTGTAAAATAAATAAGTAAAAATAAACAAATAAATACATTTTCTAACCTTCTAACCATGCAGTGAGTACTTATCACAGAAACCACTAGCAAATGAGTTACAAGAGGATTTGTCAGAAAGTGCATGGAAGAGATCCCGCCTGAACCTGAACCTCAGACTGTGCTTGGAACCCCAAGATTCCTTTGAACTCTAAGATTTTGGAACTTAAACTAATGGAGGTAACTCCTGAGAGGTCCAGGGCATCATGTTCAGGACTGCTGAAGCTTGTACTTGTAGACCCATTTCTGCAGCCTCTGAGATGCTCTGAGATATTTGACCAAGAATGGCCAAGGGTCTTGACCATTTGCCCCAAGGAACATGCCAAGAAAACGACCTGAGGGCTGGCTGGGTACATACTGGACTGGGAAGATTGGTGGACTGGCCGAAAAGTCCAGAGACATGTGGGAGGAGGGGGAGCAGCCAGTCTAATCCACCACAGTGTTCCTACTTTATGAGTGGTGACATGGCAAGTGCCAGAAAGGAAACGTCCAGGACCACTCTGTGTCACAGAGACAGCACAGCTTTGGGACATACCGATAATTCCAGAGATGGAGTGAGAAGGAAAAAACACATGCCTTTCACAAAAAGTCTTTGAGTTAAAGGAGAGGAAATTACCCAGACAATCAGGGTATTTTAATCAGAGCCTTCTTATCAGAGTGTCTCCAGTCTAACAGGGAGAAATCCAATCTACAGCAGGCCCAGCGCTAAATGAGATCTGATCAGAGCTTGCTTCTAACCGCCCAACGGCAGGTCAGAGCCCAATGACGGCTGCTCCAGCTCTGTTTGCTGGTTCTTTCTGGAAAGCAAGCCTGCTATAGTTGTGTCAACTCTTGGTCTCGAGAGAGGGGAGATGTCTTCACCCCAGTCATTCAATTTCATCTGCTCAGAAGAGTGATATTGAACTGGAGTTGCCTTCCCAGCCCACACAAAGTCCTGCTAGTTCTAGTAACCTCATGTCTGCCTTCAGCTTGGAGCCGGATACCTCTATCTTTTAAAAAAATGCATTATGGAATCTTTGATACAAGCCATGTACTGTGCTAGGCCCTTTGATGCAAGGACAGTGTCCTTTCCACGTGCTAACACACAGGTTATAAAAGGACATTCACCCCAGCCTCGTGGAATGCAACACCCCCAGATCCACTGCAAGGTGGATGCTATTGTTACCCTTCATTCGGGGGATTAATAGCCACAGTTAACTAGCCATATGACGGTGGTTATAACTTACAGTTTCTTTGCTACGAGCAGAGAACACCATCTGTGAAACACCCAGCTCTCTGCAGAGCCCTGGTCTGTCATTCTAACAAACAGCCTAAGAAGCCCACAGAGGGCTGGGACCTTTGAACACAGGCCCACACGGACACACATGGAGTGAGACACATGTGGCGATAGAGACAGGGGGAGATGCCAAGAAAAAGATCGGGATTGTCCTCTCTCCTGTTCGCAGCTTCACCAAAACAAGCCTGTCTACTGGGTCTGCTGCCTGGAAACTCACTGCCCCCCCCCCCATGAATCACATCGTTGTGTTGTTCTGGGAGAATCTGTCCAGGGCTGTGTCTTATAGGACAGGGAAGGGGAGAGAGGACACGTGGGAGAAGGAAGGGCTGGAGGAAAGGTCTTGCTTCCTGTTTTCTGAAGAGTCCTCAGAGGTCAAGAATGTAGGATATGCTGCCTATTGTCCTCTTTCCCTCTTTATTCCTGTGTCTCCCACTCATTTGGAGACCCAGTTTGACCCCCTGGCCTGCAAACCCACACTGTGGCTCCTCTTAACTGCACAAGAGAGGCAGAGAGGCCCCCTTCCTCACTGTCCGTCACTTGGTGGTGATTTTAAAAAGACATTTACACACACACACTCATCTGCACACCTCTGTGAACATACACTGAGTGGTAGTCAGAGGGCTGGGAGTCTTCTGAATAGCAGGACCAGATAGGTTCTACTCCAGTTTCCACACCTATTCTGTTGTGTGACTAAGGGAGAGTCATTTACGTCTTTGAGACTTGCTATTCTCTATTCTCACAGGATACTCAAGATCAGTTTCTAATACCAGCAGGAATTGTGACAGTCACAGAGCAGCCATGGCCACTCATGTATACACACACACACAAACACGCTCCCACAGTGCATGTGTGTAGATGCCATAGTTGCCTAATCACAACCCAGAGATGATTCTCCTCCAATCACAAAATCCTAAGATATACTAGGAGCTAAGTTCCTTTTCCTCCTTCTCCACATCAGAGTTCAATTATCTTCTTCAAACACTTAAGCTCAAATGACCAGAATGAAATAAATGCAAACAAATTATCCCAGAGCTTAACATTCCAGGCAACAACTCTGCCTTTAAATTAAGTAAACACTCCCCCTCAGCCATCTCTTACCCAGATAGAGTCACATTGGTGACTGATTATGTGGCTCTCCAATTATGTCACCTCCCACTTCTTCAAGGTCACATTTGTCTATCAGCTGCACTGTTTCAGCTTTAAGATTGACATTGGCATGGGAATGTTTTAGTTCCCTAAATTCTCAGTATACTCATGCAAGGTATTTCCCCTCTGGTAGGATTAAACTTTTCCCCTAATTCCTAGCCCCAAACCTGTGCTGAGTAATTCATGCCTGGGCCAGGGTCCTGAGCTGTATCATTTGGGTTTGTGTACCCTGACCTTGGCCTTCCTCTGCCGGCTCCCCAGCTCTCCTTCCACAAAAAAAGAGGTGATGACGGAGGTGAGGGGTGGAAAGCTCTGATTTTTCTTTTTGGAGCGCATAAAGTCAAAAGAACTCTCCAAAGCATGGCTCAAAGTTTTTAAAGGTGGGCACCTGCCAACAATCCCAGAGACACAAATAGTAACAAGGTTCCTACTCACAGCAGCTGCAGAGACACCAGCCCGTCAAACAGTCCCTTGGGGATCTCGGTGATCTTGTTCCCATAGAGCACCCTGGAAGAGAGCAGACAAGGCAGCAGTCACCGCGGGTGTGAGGCCACCGCAACCCATTCACCCAGGAGGTCGCCTTGGCCAATTCTGGGCGTGGGCTTCCTTCCCTGGCCCGCCTTGTCCCTTGTCTGCTTCCATGAAACAGAGAGGCAGGGGCTGGAGGGCAGGCAGTCCAGGAGGGAGGAGAGACAGGCACTGTCCTGCTCTACTCCCAGGCAGTCCAGTCTGGTACATAATCCTCAACAGGAAGAAGCAGTCCCTTTGTGGTGTCTCCCAGAGCTGTCAACATGACTCACACCCGGGCAATAAATACACCGTGTGGGAGGCTGGCCCTGTGTCTTCAATGGCTATTGATCAGGTGGAGACCAGCCTATAGGACGTTTCCTTTTAATATCCTATTGCATCTTAGAAATTCCTGAGCTGAGCCCTTTTATCATCCATCTTGATGGGGCTTTGGGTATCTGGGGTTCTCTCCAGCTGGCTCAGGGACTGCTGAGTCAAGGCCTGGCTCTCAGGAGTCATGGCAGCTTTTACCTTCCTCCTGCTTTTTGTATCCCTGGAGTTCCAGAAGTCCAGGAACTTGGGTCCTTTCACCCCTCTCTCTTCCAGGCCCACAATGTCCCTCCCACGGGTGTCTCCTATTCATGGGCCTCTTCTTTTGGCCTCTTGTGAGGCCTGAGGAAGATGTCCACAGGGTCCCCCGCTCCAGCCTAGCACCCGGTGGGTCTCCGGGTCGACCCTGTTGATCCTCAGAACAGGACTGGGGATGATCTCCTGGACTCTCTCTGCCTCTTCCACAACACGGACTCTGCAGTCTCTCTGCTCCAGCCTCCTCTGTGACTATCTGATCTAGGGAGGGCTTGGCTGTGGTTTTTCCAAGTTGCCTCTCGAGCCCTGAAGTGCACTGAATGAATGCGATATTCAATTCTCACTTGGATCTCAAATCTGGGCTGTTATCCTTCTTTCAGGAGACAAAAATTAGGATGCGGAAATGGTAAATGGGAACGATAAACCAAACCCCCTATATCCAGACACCACTGGGAGTGAAGAGCGACAGTCTCCGTCAGCCCGCGGGCGTGTTTCATTAATGTTTCAGCAAATTAATGACTAAATAAAAGTCAGCATGATGGCTCAGGCTCACATTTGTAATTCCTATTAATGCCCCACTGCTCACGGTGCCAAATGTAGTAATGTCACTGTCGGACCATCTTGGCGGATGTCAGGACTTCTAGCGTAACGGAGGTTGGCGGGGAACAGGGCTGGGGTGGGGACCATGGGGCAGAGGGGTCCTCACACCACCTGTCACACCTCAGTACGGGATGTCTCTGAGTCTAGCTATGTCGAAACCACTCTCTAGCAGGCTCCTCTGCCCATGGGCCCACTGGGGACATCTGAGTATAGACCTGTCTGGCTTCCCACCCCGAATCTTGCCTTGACTACTTCCTCCCTGGCTTTCGGGTCTGAGCTCAAGCATCTCTTCCTTGGGAGACTTTTCCTCAATGTCTCCATTCATATTTTGCACTACCTGTTATCCTATTTTTATTCCTTCATATCACCTATCTTTAGGTCACATTACCCTAGTTATTTATTTTTGAGTTGAGGTCTCACTTTGTCGCCCAGGCTGGTGGGCAGTGGCATGATCACAGCTCACTGTAGCCTCAACCTCCTGAGCTTAGAGTGGTCCTCCTCTCTCAGCCTCCCAAGTATCTGGGACTAAGGCATGTACTACCATGCCTGACCAATTTTTAAGTTTTTATAGAGAAGAGGTCTTGCTATGTTGCTCAGGCTGGCCTTGAGCTTCTGGGCTCAAGCAATCCTCTCGTCTTGGTTTTCCAAAGTGCTTGGATTAGAGGTATAAAGATAAACCCACCTCAGCTCCTTTGAGTGTAGGCTCCATGAGTGTGGCAATATCATGTGGCTTGCTCATGGCTGGGTCTCTAGACCATAACCATGATGAGACCCCAGACATTCCTAGATCTTTAGGCCCTAGAACAGGACCTAGCAAAATAAATATTCATTGGATGAGTGAATGAATAAAGAGGTAAGTAAGTAGGTAAAGGCTCTCCAGTCCTTTACCTTGGCCATGCCTGAGCTGGCACCGGATGTGTTTATGTTCAAGTGTAAACTCCCTGAGGCCAAGGGTCTAGTCTGTTCAGTTCACTGCCATATTCTCAGTGTATATAATACTGCCCAGTACACAGTAGGCATCTACTGAATGGTGAATAAGTAAATCAGGGGTGAGAGATGTTTCATGTAAACAATGCCTACATGGAGTTTGGAATGGGTAAACGGCATGCCAGTTTCATGTTTGGCAACCAGAGTTTGGATTTCTTTTCCTGAAAGACAGAAAGCATCTCACTGTCCTCAAACTGGTCCCAAATCCCAGCCGAGGGGAATGACAAGGGGAATGAGAGGGTGTGGGGGTAGAGGTAGGATCCTGATGGCAGACGGCCCCTCTCCTTTCTCTGTGATCTTCAGCACAATAAGCAGACACTAATCTCACACACAAGCCTGTCTTTGATAGCCTGGCCAGATGTTCTGTTCGATAAATGAAACTAATTTACTCTGCAAGCAGCAGGCAACAGCTGAATCAGAGACTTCCCTGTCCTCAGCCTCTTCCCAGTGGAATGGGGCCAGGTGGGGGAAAAATGTGCATCTTGTTACCTGCCCACTCATAAATTAGGCAAACAGGTTGCAGAGAGAGGCAGAATAGACAGACTGATCAAGAGTGTGGGCTCTGAAGCCCATATGGGTCCAAATCTTGCCTTTCCCACTTGTCCCTGCAGACTCTAGGAGAAGTTACACTTATTTATTCAACAAGATTTTCTTTTTGGCATATCAACTATGTGCCAGGTATGGTCTGAGGTAGCAGGGTTACATCCAGGGACAAAACACATAAAAATCCCCATCTCTGTGGAGCTTAGGTTACCCAGTTTTTTCAACTGGCAAAGAGAGATGACAACAGATTTTATATTTTGGGTTGTTGTGAAGATTAAGCCCCCAAGACTCCCAGAACAGTACTTAGTACACAGTTAGTGCTCAGTAGAAGCTGTCAATTATTTTCCTACTGTAAGTAGGATCGTCACTGGATGTGGTAAATAGGAAAGGTATCACTCCCCATTTGCCTGAACGAAAACATGTCTAGAAGGCTCAAGTGACTTCCCTATGCAACATAGTGAGTCACTGACAGAATCAGGACAAAATTCTACACCTTTCTGCCCCCATGGGTTCTGACACTCTTAGTGGGCAAGGCTTTGGTCCCACCCAGTGGGCTGCCTAAGGGTTTCAAAGTCAAAGAGAAGGAGGGTTACAGGACAGGGCTGGATAGTTTCTTGGAACAACAGCCATGAGGTTGGTCTGAATAAAAAGCCTGCAATCAGTGGGGTGCGGTGGCTCACACCTGTTATCCCAGCTCTTTGGGAGGCAGAGGTGAGAGGATTGCCTGAGCCCAGGGATTTGAGACCAGCCTGGGCAACATGGTGAGCCCACATCTCTACAGTAAATCAAAAAATTAGCCAGGTGTGGGGGTGCACCCCTGTAGTTCCAGCAACTTGGGTGGCTGAGGTGGAAGGATTACCTAAGCCCAGCAGGTCAAGGTTGCAGTAGCTGTGAGTGTGCCACTGTATTCCAGCCTGGGCAACAGAGTGAGACTCCTACTTTAAAAAAAAGTCTGAAAATCAGTGGAAAAAATGAGTTCCTTGCTTGGCAAGGGCAATAAAGGGTGTGGGGGGGGGCAGTGGTCACATCAGTAATAAACATGTACTATAGTACTTATGTTCTCTCTAGAGACAGTGCTGTCATGGCATGTGGGGTGGCAGGGGAGGGGAGGGTAGAGGAGAAGATGCATTCGAATTAGAAGTCAATAACTGCAAAAGCTGCTCAGCACTTAATCAATAAAAATAATGCATTTGGGTTGTAGAAATATTCCCCAAGATCAATTTCCCCTGAAGAAATATTTGTTTCTTTTACCAGGTTGCCACAAGTGTGTAAGGGAACATAAAGTCTTGATAAACACCTTCTGAAAAATATAGCCACATCCCTCTTCCCTCCCTCCAGCCCCCATCCCAGCCCCACTTACAGCGATGTGAGTGATTTCAGACCCTGGAAGGCATCTGGAGCGATATCTGATATCTGATTCTTGCTGATGTCTCTGAAAACAGGAATGGGAGTCTGAGAATATGGCTCAGGTGTGACAATGGTCATTCCTAGGCGTGAACCAAGTATTTCAGGCATTTCGAATGGCAAGCATTAATCAATCAATCATGTATTTATTTATCGTACAGGAGAAGGAGCTTAAAGAGCCTTCAGTGGTTCATGATCAAGCTCACTACATGTGTATCACTCTTCTTGGTTTTCAAAGAATACTTACACGCAGTACCTTGACTTGTTCATGAGACCATGACTACATGAGCCTTCACTGTGTAGGCAGACAACTGAGTCTAATTAAATTATGGCTTTGACTTACATCTTACGATCAAGCTATTAATGGCATGGATGAAGCAGGAAGTGGCCTCACCCAACTGACTATAGGCCAGGGTTCCTTTAAGCATCATCTTCCTCACGTCCCAGCAAATGCTAGTTTTTCTCCCAAGAGTCCTGAGTCATTTCACCTCTCCAGTGACTTTTCCTCCCTGACCTGAAAGGAGACTGTGAGCAGTGACTTAAGTCTCTGTCTGGTTCAGTGCATCCTCTAGGTTGTGTGATGTAACCACATCATGGGATTCTCAAGGGGCACCTTTGAGATGTGGGCTTGTTGCTGACTGCCAGTGAGCTCCTCATGTGGGAGCAAGCCCATGGCATGAGAATGTCCTGGCTTTGGATAATGTGAGCAGCAGCAATGCTGTAGCCCAGGAGGATTCCACAAACACCAGGTCTGAGGCAGCTGATCTGGCCTCGATGGTGCAGAGGGATCCTCAGTGACACTGGTTCCTTCCCAGAGGCCCTGGGGCTGTCTGCCTACTAGCAACCCAGTGACTTCTGAGAACCTGGCCAGGGCTCTTGCTAATGACCCTTCACTAAGGGGGAATTCTTTCTCTCTCAGAGTCATTAGCTCAAGGATGGCCTCTGGGCTCCTGTCACTGAAGGAGAGAGGCTCCAATTTCCTGCGACAACAAACCTCTCTGGTTCTTTTTCTTTAACAAAATAAATCAATGAGTCTTTGCTTTTGTTCAGGAGAGGGAAAGCTGGGGTCTTGGAGGGTCAACAAGGGGGAGAGAGAGAATATGGAGAAAAAAGCACATCTAAGCAGTTTCTTAAGCAATTGCCTCCAGCAAGGCCAGACATTGTAGCCTCCCAGCCTCTTAAGCGCATGCAATGGGAATCTCCTTGGGTCTGTTTCCTTCCTTCTTCTAGTGGACTTCAAAAGGATCATGCTACAACCTTTACCTGGGCCTCTGCTCCTCCACCTCAGCCCCTAAAGTCTGCACTCTGAAAGATACTTCATAGGTTCAGGCTTCTTCGGCACAGCTGTCTAGTTTATCCCTTTAGCTGGCGAAGTCGCCTCTAACAAATCCACAGATTGTGCTTGCAAACTTGTCAGCTTACACCAGGCTTTTTTTCAGCGCTCCGTTTTTGTATAAGGGTCTTAACAAGCAAATACCCTGGATTAGCCTAATCTTGCTCACCCTCAGTGTGACTGCCTAGGCAAGGCATTTCAGGCTAGCGTGCAGATCTGTTCAGACCTGGCTGGCGGGAGGGTCTATTTTGTCCCTCTGGCATGCAAGAAGAAGTCCTGTGACCAGCGGAAGGTCTACATGCAGCAGCTCTGTGAGGGTAAATGGGCTTTTGTCCACAAATGGACTTTTAAGCCCAGCCCTCCCTATTGTATGGTGTGTGACGCCTTGTGGTTTGGAGGTGGTGGAGTGTGGGAATTGGAGAAGTGATAGTTTAGCTGGGAATTGACCTTGGTGGTCACTGGGTTTTTTTGGAATTTTAAGGATTGCATGTATATATATGTGTGTATGATGTACAACACGATGTTTTGAAATATGTATTCATTGTGGAACGGCTAAAATTAAGCTATTTAATGTATGCATAACCTCACATACTCATCATTTATTTGCAGTGAGAACATTTAAAATCTAAATCTACTCAATAACAATTTTCAAGTATACAGTATGTTGTTATTGACTATAATCACCGTGTTGTGCAAGAGATCTCTTGAACTTATTTCTCCTAACTGAAGTTTTGTATCCTCTGACCAAGCTCTCTAACCCTCATCCCCATCCACAACAGCACCTGATAACCTCTATTATGCTCTCTGCTTCTATGAGTTGACTTTTCAAGATTCCATGTATAAATGAGATCATTTGGCAAACTTTGCCTTGATTCTCCACATCCTGGCCTCAAGCGATCCTCCCACCTCAGTCTCCCAAAATGCTGGGATTACCGGTGTGAGCCACTGCACCCAGCTCTTTGTTTTAATTCTAAATGCTGCAGGGAGGAAACAGTAGCCCTGATAGGTGAATCACAAGTGACTTGACATGGCTATTTGGGTACAGAATGGGCATCTCAGGTCTCCCGACTCTCAGCTCAAGGTCCTTTCTGCTGGATTCCTGTGACAGATGCAGAACACAGTAGTGCTGAACAGGAAGGCAGACCAGGGAAGGCTTCAGCTACTCACTGACCTCCATGCTCAACCCCCTCCCAATCCACAGTGGCTGGTCCTACAACCTACTCTGGGCATTGGGGTCACTCTCAACCAGTGGTTCCCAAATTTCTCAAGGATGCTGATCAAAAAACACCCACAGAGAGTATAATTTTCAGGCTGGGGGTTGGAGGGAGTCTAAAAATCTGCATATTGGAAAAATCTCTGGGTGATTCCCATGCAGGTGGCCCTGGGTCATGATGTTTTAGAATCTGGTCAGTCTCAGACCCACCTCAGTCCTCTGGGGCTTATACACTGGACGAGCAAGAAGGGATAGCTTTTTCCGACTGTTTGGAATAGAGGTGGCAAATTCAAGTGCCTGCAAGGGTCATGCAGGGAATAGAAGTATGAGACACCAGGAAGTCCTGGAGCCCGTAGAAAACTGCTCTGCCTAACAGCATGCAAAGTAAAAGAATTCTTAACACACCATTCTGTCAGGCACAGATTTGGTCCTTGGGTGTGGGTGCTACTGGTTAACCAGCCCTGAAAGATGGAGGGGCTGTCTCCAGTGCCGTCTACACTCCCCCAAATGGCTTTTCTACCTTGATACAGTTTGAGCCTCTTCAATCCAAAAATCTAAAATCTGAATGCTTCCAAATCTGAAACCTTATGTGCACTGACATGATATCACAAGTGGAATATTTCACACCTGACCTTATGTGACACGTCACAGTCAAAACAGCCAAAATGGTTTCACATAAAATTATTACAATCTGAAAAAATTCCAAATTGGAAACATTTCTGGTCCCAAGTATTTTGGATAAGGACACTCAGCCTGTACTAGCTTTTATCTGGAAATGTTTTTTATACTAAAGTGACCACTAGGAATAGGTAGGGACAAATTCATTCATCCAGGGAGAATTCTTCTTTCGCTTTTTTCAAATGAGATTAGATCAGAATGTGGTTCTGTCATAGTTGAGGGGGAAACTTCCTCCAGTTTGGATATTAGAGATGAACTGTTCATGTACACCTAGGAAAAACTCACACTTGGGGTTTTGAAATCCATTCTCGTCAGAGACTCTACTTCTCCTAAGCCACTGCACTTCAGCATGGGCTTCTGGAGTTCCATTAGTCAAACATGTTTAAGTGAGCTCTCTTCCCTACTGCCATCCCCTTGGGAAAAATAAGGGCATCATAGTAAATATCAGGCGCATCAGAAGTGATCAAAAATTAAATTCACTTTTCAGGTCGTGACTGAGAAGGTCTTATGAATTTTGAATGCCCAGATCATGGCAACTCCAACACAATGGAGAAGGAACAGTAAAACATAGTCAAGCTCTAAATTACCTGGACTTCACAAAAAATTAGAGCAGTAACTTAAATCATGCAAGAGCTATAGGTTGGGGCAGTGACTGAACTTGTCATTTTTCACTGAAATTACTATCTGGCTGCATAATCAAGCTGGGCTTTAAAAATGAATTGGGGGGCTGCATAGAGAGAGAGAGCTGGGGAAGCGGGACACCAGGAGATTAATGGCCCGAGGTTTTAAATATTAAGGCCTATATTTATACAGCTTCTCCAGCAGGAATGCTGCCAAGGGGAGGGAAGAGGGACGTGCTCAGAGCTGCCTCCTTCTGTGGGTTTCTACTTCTGGAATTGCACCAGGAGAAACTCTTGTTTGGTTTGGATTTCCAGGGAGATGAGACGTCGGCTTCCTGAGATCTGAGGGTAAAGCCTCCCAATGCCACTGTTTTGCAGGGATGTTTATTTTTAACATAAAGGGGATCGGCAGACACTTAACCTCCTTAATGTAGGCCCTCCCACTCAAGGGAGGCCAGTGAATCAGCCTCATGTGGGAGGAAGAAGCAGGATGGAGGCCATACATCTTTCTACCTGCCCCCCCCTCTTCTGTGGGGAGCGAGGGGCTGCGGAGAGAATAAATGAGTGAAGTGCAAACAGTGACTTGATGACTAGGGCTATACTGCACGATTTCTTAGCCTGAAAAAGGAAAGGAGTCTCCCACCAGGATTTTAATCTCTGTGTTGGCAATGGTTAGGCTATTTCTGAATCCTACTGGCCTCTCCTCAGAGCCCTCAGCTCTGAGTGACTCACAGAGCAGTTCAAGGTCATTGGTGATGGGGAAGAATGATGACATGGTCCCATGGTGGGGATGAGGGTGATGATGCAATGGTGCTGTCAAGGCTACTGTGGTGAGGAAGGAACAGCAGTGCTAGTGTCCTGGGCACTGATGTGATACAGTGGTGGAAGTGACTTGGGTTACAGAGGTAATGGGAGTGTTGGGGGGATCATGGTCAAGTTCTATGTTGACCACACCTTCCCAGGCTTTATTTATGTATGTATTTATTTAGTCTGGCTCTCATTCTATAGCCCAGGCTGGAGTGCAGTGGCATGATCATGGCTCACTACAGCTTGAACTCCTGAGCTCAGGCAATCCTTCCACCTTGGCCTCCCGAGTACTGGGACTATAGGCGCATGCCACCACACTTGGCTAATTTTTTTTTTCGTAGAGACAAGGCCTTGTTATGTTGCCTAGGCTGCTCTTGAACTCCTGGGCTCAAGCAACACTTTCTACCACAGCCTCCCCCAAAATGCTGGAATTATAGATGTGAGCCACCATGTCTAGGGGCTAGACTTTTAATGTCAGTTAGCAAAAACCGAAAGTTCTTACCATGGTCTGAAGGGCCCACATGATCTAGCCCCCAGCTACCTCTCCAACATAAGCCTCATCCTCTCCCCTCACTCTTCTTCCCTGCTACTCCACAAACCAGCCACTCATGCTCCCTAGGGCCATTAGCTTGCTCTTCCCACTTCCTGGGAGCTCAAAGCTTGTTCCCTTCTTTCTTTTACATAGAGGCCTTCATGGGCAAACCCACCTAAAAGACCACTCCACCATCACTCTAGAACCCCTTCCCTGTTTTTGCTTTTTAGTTTACTTTTTTTTCCCTTTTTGAGTCAGAGTTTCACTCTGTCACCCAGGCTGGAGTGGCACGATCCCCGCTCACCACAGTCTCGATCTCCTAGATTCTGGTGATCCTTCCACCTCAGGCTCCTGAGTAGCTGGGAATACAGGTGCATGCCACCACACTCATCGGAGTTTTGCATTTTTTTGTAGAGATGAGGTCTTGCTATGTTACCTAGACTGATCTAGAACTCCACGACTCAAGCAATCCTCCTGCCTCAGCCTTCCAAAGTGCTGGGATTACAGGCATGAGCAACTATGCCCAGCCTCGTTTTACTTACTAGTACTCATCAATTTCCGATATATATTTGTTTATTTTCCGTGTTCCCCCATGCGAATGGAGACTGTAATAGCAGCCTTTGTTTCTGTTCACTGTTCTACCCACAGATCCTTGCTTGCAATAGACATTCACTAGGTATTTGTTACATGAATGCACGCATGTTGGTGACAGTGGTATAGACAGCTGTGGGGCCATAGTCCCATCTCTGCTGAAACTCCTATTTTAGGTCCACATCACTGAAGCCAAGGGACAATAACAATGGTGATATGGTTGGTTAGGCCAACTCATCTCTATCTCCCACACAGATAGTTTCACTTTTCTCTAGTTGCAGAGGCTCTCGGCTCTATACGTCGAAGCCCACACACTGCACAACCTACACACAACACTTCTGAATCTTACCTCTCAATCTTAAGAGAGTTCCAGGTCTGAAACATAACTGTCCAGGAGGAAGGGACATGGTTTGTCATCTAGGCAAGTTGCCTACTACACATTGCAAATTACCCCCCAAACTGAAAACATTTGGACTCATCTCTCTCCAGGGGAAACTCACATTCGCTTCAGTTTCTTGTACTGGGTGAAGGCTCCTGCAGGGATGGATTTGATGGAGTTCTGTTCTAGGCGTCTGGGAAAGAGAGCAGAGAAGAGTCAATTAACCATCCACTTGTCACCAAGTGGTCACCTGTCAACAAGTGATCACTAAGGCAAACACTGTGACATCCAGAGAAGTCATGTTCTGGCATATGGAGCCCGCATCCAAAGGCCTAACTCCTCTTGGAGAAAGAGGGAAAGAATGACCTCTCTGTGAGGACTTTTGATTCCTGCATATCATAAACTGCCTTGGGAGGCAGCTGTCTTCTTCAGAGAAAGCTGTAGGAAGTAACCAAACAGTGTGGAAAAAGTCAAAAGAAGGAGAAGGAAGAGTAAAAAGAGATAGCCCATGGGCCAGCAATGCTTATCTGTCATGGAACCATGCCACTGTGCAGTTAAAAGCTCAGTCACATTGCTAGTGTGGCAGACACGTCATGGCTGACTTCATTTCTGGGTTTTTCAATGGGCTGTTTTAATGTGGTGGAGGAACGGCCTTAACATCTTCAGGATCCCAGCCTGACATTCATCAAACTGGCTCCCTGACGCCCTGGAGCTCCCAGGGTCCCAGACTGGACCACTCCCCTGGGCTGCTGTTGGAATCTGTGGCTTTAACCTCTGACGGACCTTCCTGAAATGTCGCCTCTCCTATTACTCTGAAAAGAATGAGACGCTGCAGGCCCAGGGTCCAGAACTTCCCTGGAAGAGAAGGAGCCAAGGGGAGTGAGCGAGCACTTCCAGTCTTTACTCTTTCATCTCTCAAATGACTTCTCCTGTCATCAAGAACAGGTGTGGTGGGAAACAGGCGTGAGGGAGAGGCGGGGCCTCTATTAGGGGTGATAAATGACACCCTGGCCCAGGCTGAGGATGTGGCCTCTCATCCTCATCCATCTCCCTTCTCTCCAAGGTACAGATCTTTTTATCAACTTCTCATTTGGCATCGATGATCCCCAAACCCTCAGCTGGGAAGACACACAGAAAAGGAATGTGGGGGGTGGATATGGGGCCGGGGGAAGAAGGGGGGAAAAGGGATAGGTGGGAGGAACCTGCTCCCTCTCTCCAAGGCTGTGTCTAGAGGATGCACATTTCTGGCTGGGATGAACCCATTCATCTTGAAGAGTAATCTCCGCTGCAGAGTGGGGGAGACAGTCGTATTAATTTGTGCCTCTGCGATCTCATCTTCATTGGGGGAACAGAGTATTTGTTACTGGAACCGCTAATGGAGCAGTTTGCCAGCAATTTTCCCATTTCAAACAACATCTCAGCTGCTAATGTGGAATGGTTTGTCAGGCCGACCCATAACACAGACAAATCACTCTCCAGGCAAAAGGACGGGGAGAGAGGGGAGAAAGGGGAAGGGCGGGTGAGAGGGAGAGAGAGTATCAGAACAGATCATTCCTGGCTGTCGGATGAATGGAGTCTACAAATGAGACTGCCATGGTCTATTACCAATGCCTTTGTGCCCTGCTGGAGCAGGGCGGGGAGTGTACTTTGCGGGGAACACCGTCGCAGGCAGGCTGGACAGGGGCCTGGCTGGCTGGCTTACAGTGAGCCACAAAAGCTTGCCACAGGGGCTCGGGACTGTAGGCTCCTGGATACAGCCACCCACAGAGACAGTGGACTTAAGGCAGCCCGTCTCAACTGAGAAGTTCCAAGGACACGCTGGTTCTACAGCTGAGCACAGTGTTCAGCAGGGACTTCTCAGCCAAGGCAGCAGCTCCATGGATCTTGGGGGCTGCCAGTCACGTGGCATGTGTTCTCCAGGAATTCTGTGAATTCACCTACCACTTTGGCAAGGGATTTGGGGGGATGAGGCCTCTGGAGAGAGCCAATGTCTGTAACAATGTCAGCCCCCTCAGCTTTTACAAGAGGATCCACTGCTCCCAGCTGCAGACCAAGAGCCTTGGAAGGATAGGCCAGTGCTGGGTGTGAGGTCTACTATGCTCTGTGCCATTCCAGATCAATTACCTCCATTTTAGTGATGACTGCAAGAACTAAGAGAGGGTGAATCAATGAGCAAGAGGTGACACTGGCCCCAAGGAGACCAGCCTGAGATGGTTCATCACAGAACCACATTTCATCGATACAATAATAAACAAAAAGAGTTATCATTTATGGAGTCTAGTTGGCTATGTCTATTATCTCTTTTAATCCTGACACATATGAGGTTAGCTGTATAGGTCCCACTTTGTATGTGAGGAAAAGAACACCCAGAGGGATAAAATAACCTGTCCAAAGTGACCAAACTAGCAAGTGGCAGAAGCAACCTCTTTCTGTTTCTACCCACCGGATATACCACCTCTATATGTTTGTGAAAATGGAGAAACTGAGGCTCAAAGACAAAAGCAGCTTTCTCAGAGGCACAGGAAAGTTACAGGGTCCTAGACACCAGTCATGCAGCCTCCGCAGAAGCAGGTACTCAGTAGAACGGTGGCAGAAATTGAGGGAAGATTGAATACAGAGGCATATACACATAAAACATGCAAACAGAGTGCAAAGGTGTGGTTTTTGAACAAAATACAGGGATTTTCAGGTTTAGCCTGTTCACCGTGGCAGAGACCTTGTTCTGTGGCCTATGGTCCTCAGACACGCTCGCTCTGCACAGAAACTATGTATGTACACACACAGCATATGCATATTATTCCTTTCCATAGAACTATGAAGCAAGTATTGTCATTAATGTACCCATTTCACAGATGAGGAAATCATGGTACAAAGCCTCAATCTGTCTACAGTCAGCAGGGTTTGGTTTTTGCCTGCAGTCTTTCAGCTTCTCAACTGCTTTGGGTACTGGCTGAGCATCCAGTTCCTCCCAGAGTGCCAAGGCCATGATGGGGGTTGACTTTGCCCCAGAGGGCATCAGGGGTTTGTCTGGGATGGGGGTTTGCTGTGAACAGTCAGTGTACCTTCAGTGTAAAGGAAAGGCAAGGGGAGAGATAACACTACTACCAATAAGCGCTCAGATGTCAGGCACTGGGCTGGGAACTTTATATAGTTTGTTCAACTTAATAGTCACAAACCACTCCCACGTTAAACTTGGGGAAACTGAGGCTCAGAGAAGTTAAGTCATATGTCCAAATTCACAGTCAAGGGAGCCAGAGCTGGGGCTCAAACCCAAGTTGGTTTGATTCCAAAGCCTGAACTCTCCATCACTGAGGTTTGTTGAATACCGTCTGAAGCAGAAGGACTTTCATTCTTTTAGTCATTCCCAGCTCTTCAGTGGGGAAAAAGCCCCTTCTGTCAAGGGAGAAAGGCTGGAGTGTGGACATGCGGGTGCATGCATGCACAGTCTCTCTGCAGCAGGTATCCCTGGTAGGTTCCTGCAGCCTGGAACAAGGATGCAAAGATCTAGACTCCCAGAGCAAAAGCTCAGTGGAAGAGACAAGAAGCAGCATTAGCATCAGCAGAAGCTGTCACATTTAGGGATGTGTTTGAAGCCAACAACTGCTTTAGGTTTCTCTGAACCAGCACGTGTCTTTCTTTGTCTGGCAAAAATTCTACAGGCTGCAAACTGATTTAATAGAACTAGCATGAAAACAAACACACAAATCAAACATCTGAGCATCTTCCTGCACCGGCAAAAACAATGGGAACATCTGGTGGAGACTGCAGCCATTTGTGCTCCGTATTGATTTGCCCTAGTTCCTCGGGTGCTTCCTTAATGATCTGTCATTTGCAAACATGTGACTGAACACAATATATTTCTAGCAATACATAAGTCAATGTGACGTCAGGGAGACTGGCGGGGCAGGCTAGCGTAGGTGCACGTCGACAAGTCACCTGGTGTGGCAACACTGGTAGTGGCAGTAGTGGTGATGATGATATGATAAACATCTACCATTTATTGAGGGTTTTTTGTATGTCAGACACTGTGCTTGTCATACCCTGGCTCACATTATTCCTTTCAACAGTACTATGAAGCAAGCAATGTTATTAATATACCCATTTTACAGATGAAGAAGTCATTGTACGAGAGATCAAGTTGCCTAAGGGCAAGAAGCTAGTGAATGGCAGAGCCTGGACTTGAGGCTAGGTTGGTCTGATCCAGCTGCCTGTGTTCTTAAACCTGTGTTCTGTTTCCTTGTGTTTCTTAACCCTTTGTCAACTCTCTTAGTCTTCCTTTGACTTGAGAACTCTTGTTGGGTGTCCAGATCATGCTGAAGGAAGGAAGTTTCATGTTTAGTCTTCCTCCAAGTCATCCTGGGCCATCCTGGTTGGAGACCAGACAACTTGGAGCTCAAAGGTTCAGTTCCCAATGCCTCCCTCTGCTGGCACAGAGCTGAGGAAAAGGTTGCTTTCAAGGCTGTACTCTGGGCCCACCTCCTGGGGTAGCCCTTTCTACCTCTCCCTTTCTTTACCATTGCTTCTTGTGGTTCTTCAGAAAGATAGTAAGTCACAGACAACCTTCCCCACCTCCAAGTGTATATGTTTGGTCCACTGCAAAGATGAGGCATGCAGGCATATCTAACATAAGCCATTCCCAACCTGCTGACACTTGGCATTGCCTACAGAAGGCAGAGGTGCAGTCGCAGAGCCAGATTTGTTCTTCTTATTTTATGCACGTGCCCAGATGTCACAGAAAAATAGTTTTTTGTGTCTTAGCAAAAATGGTTGGGTTGGGTGCAGTGACTCACACTTTAGGAGGCTCAGGTGGGAGGCTTACTTGAGCCCAGGAGTATGAGATCAGCCTGGGTGACATAGCAAGACCTTACCACTACAATTTAAAAAAAAATTAGCCAGGTATGGTGGTGAGGTGGAAGGATTACCTGAGGTCAAGGTTGCCATGAGCTATGGTTATGCCACTGCATACCAGCCTGAAACAGACTGAGATTGAGACTTGGACAAAAAAAAAGAAAGATGAAGAATCATATGGGAACTTGAGACTAAATCATTCTGTCATGTCACGTGTGTAGAGATGTGTTTGGTTTTGCTTTCTATATTTTTTTTTTTAATTTGGAGTGCAGTAGCATGATCATAGGACTCACTGCAGCCTTACCTCCTGATCTCAGGCAATCCTTCTGCCTCAGTCTCTTAAGTAGCTGGAGCTACAGGCATGTGCCACCATGCCTGGATCATTTAAACATTTTTTTTGTACAGATGAGATCTCACTATGTTGCCCAGGCTGGTCTTGAACTCCTGGCCTCAAGCAATCCTCCTGCTTCAGCCTACTCAAGCACTGGGATTGCGGGCATGAGCCACTGCACCCAGCCTGCTTTTTCTAATCTTTTTAATAGCTTCCAAACATTGTACTACATTTCTACATGTTATTTTATTTAATATTCATGGGGTATGATGACCTCCATTATGCAAAGGGGGAAACTGAGTGAGGCATGAGATGGTAAGAAACATGTTCAAGGCAAGAGGAAGAACAGGGCTTCAAATCCAGGGCTATTTATCCCAAGATTGTGTTCCGAGTCATTCTGTGTCTGATCACCTTCTCCAAATTCCACTTGTACCCATCCCATCCTCTGTACCCTCCTTCCATGTGGCAGTCCTTCAGAAAGCTGGTGCCCTCAGAAAAATCTAAGAATCACAGATGTCTATGTTCTAGAACATTCAAACTCTTTTGTTCTGTTTGCTGGTTTGGTTGGTTGTGTTGTCAGTTCTCTCCCTCTCTTTTAAAGCCCTTGGTGACCACTGTGATGGAATATTTGCAATTGTTAAGTGGCTGTCTCCTACCTCAGATAAATAATAAGACTGAGGGGAATAAGGTTGAAAACTGGGGTTACTCCCCCCATCAGGTGCTTTCACTTATAACTTGATGACTTGATGGTGAAACCCATCTACAGCCTTTCTCCGTAGAATACAGGTAGCTGCCATGCAGAATCAGAGACATTGGATGACACCAAGAGGATACAGAACAGAAAATAGAGGGAGATGGAGCGGACGTGAGGACAGTGTTCTACGTACAGATGGTCCCTCCAGAGCTTCTGAAGACCAGGGAGGGCATCTGAAGACCACAGAAAAGAGAGGCACACGTGGGCCTCTGGCTCTTCCCTGAAACTATCCCCGCTGGAAGCCAGAGATGGTTCAGGGAACTGACAGAGTGCTATAAGTATGGTGCCATGAGTAGGAGCCCAGTTTCGAAGAAATTCTACAGTGGATCATCTCACTGTGGGTTTTCTGGAAGAAAGCTATTTTTAGAGGAACTGGCTCTGGTATTCGGGGACACCAGCACATACTCCTCTGTGCTGTTCTGGCTTCAGAAAACATTTAAAAGCGTCTGCAGGATTGCTTTGCATGAGAGATAAATAACCCCCCCAACCCGCAATGTCAGGCAGTGCAGAAGCCCTTCTAAGGTGAAGGCCACCAAAGATAATTATTAATAGCTAGGGATTGAGAAGAGGGGGTGTGAAGCCCAACATGGGGACCAGACTCCCCAGGGGGAAGCACACATCTGGAATGCACGGGTGGCAATGGGATTCTCAATAGTAAAAAGAAAAAGTGACATTGGGATGACAAATAAGATCCTCTTATGTGTCCAAGGGTGCATGCTGCTGCTGCAACTCTCTGCTCCCCTGTTCCTCATCTCCCGCCATCCGCTGACATCTCACTGCTAAGAAGATGCATTTCAGCTCTTTAAAGACTGGGAAGCTGCCGGGCTTGGTGGCTCAGCCTGTAATCCCGCGCCTTTGGGAGGCTGAGGTGAGTGGATTGCCTGAGCCCACGGGTTAGAGACCCGCCTGGGCAGGCAAGACCTCCTCTCTACAATAAATAAAAAAATTAGCCGGGCGTGGTAGCGCGCGCCTGTAATTCCGGCTACTTGGAAGGCTGAGGCAGAAGGATCGCCGGAGCCCAGCAGGTTGAGGCTGAGGTGGCCGGGAGTGACAGAGTGAGACTCCAACTCAAAAAAAAAAAAGACTGGGAAGCCAACGCATGGGTCCCCAGGCATAGGCCTAGCTGCCCTTGGGAACAAGCAGGTTTCCCATGCCACTCTCAAGTTCTCTCTCACATGTCATCTCTTGAGCTACCCTCCCCAGCCACAGACCCTTGCCTCCTCTGTGCTCATGTCTCAGTTTCACTGCATCACAGAGGAAGAGGAGGCAAGTTCAGCAGAAGGAGTCCTGGGCACTCCATTTAGTAGATCACGGTGACCAATGAGCAGGCTGCCTTATTTCCATGTCTGCATACATTTGCATGAAGATGAGTGACTCCCAGTTGACCTGGAGTCCTATGAGAGGCTAGCCTGGTTCTAGAACCTATTCTCTCAACCATAAGTCTTCAAAGAACAGACCTATCTTTACAGAGGAATCTCTTGCGGCTAGGATGTGGTTTCTAACCATTACCCCCATCCCTAATAAAAGTGGTGGCAGCTAGGTGCTGTGGCTCATGCTTGTTCCCAGCACTTTGGAAGGCTGAGGCAGGAGGACTGCTTGAGCCCAAGAGTTCGAGACTATATTGGACAACATAGCGAAATCTCATCTCTACAAAAAAAAAAAAAAAATTAGCTGGGTGTGGTGGTGCTTCCTGTAGTCCCAGTTACTTGGGATGCTGAGGTAGAAGGATCACCTGAGCCCAGGAAGTTGAGGATGCCATGAACCATGATCGTTGCGATAATGCCACTGTACTCCAGCCTCAGTGACAGATGAGACCCTGACTCAGAAAAAAAGGGGGGGTGGTCACAGTTGTGGCAATTGTCATTGTAAAGTCACAACAATCATTGCTAACATAATATATCATATAGGCCAGATATAATGCTAAGCATTTTACTCTATACATTCATCTGACTTTTATAAGAACCGTTAAGGAGGTACCACTAGCCTCTGCATTTCTCAGCTGAGGAAATCAAGGCTCAGAAAAATGACTTGTTAATGGCTATGAGGCAGGGTCAGAGCTAAAATGTGGGTCTGTCTGCATGCATAGTCTACAATGTAACCCCTGGCTGCTGCTTGTGGCTGCTTATTTTTGGAAATACTCTAGCTAGGATGGTCATTCCCAGACTTGAGAATTTCACTGACAAGGTAGTTACAGACCTTTTTTTTTGCCAATTATGGCAATCTCTGCATATGTGTGCATGTATTAAATAATACATATGTATATAATTATATATAACAATTACACATATAATTACACACATATAGCACACACAGACATACTCTGCCTTCAGTAGCCATTATTTTATAAATAAAGGACTTTTTTTGTTGTGGTTGTTGAGACAGGCTCCCAGATGAGAGTGCACTGGCATGATCATAGTACACTGTGGCCTTGACCTCCAGGGCTCAAACAATCCTTCTGCCTCAGTCTTCTGAATAGCTGGGACTATAGGCATGCACCACCACGCCCAGCTAATTTTTGTATTTTTTGTAGAGGTGAGGTCTCACTATGTTGCCCAGGCTGGTCTCAAACTCCTGGGCTCAAGTGATTTTCTTGCCTCGGCCTCCCAAAGTACTGGAATTGCAGGCATGAGCCAACACGACTGGTCTTAAAGGACATTTTTAACAACAATGATAACAGAATAAGGAAGACCAAAAACTTAAAATAAAGGATACCCCTTTAAATCGAGTACTTTTGCTCAATGGAACAACATCACATTGAGCTTGTTTTTCACACTTTATTTCATACAGGAAAAACTCCATGATAAGCAGACAGCTTTCTGGCAATGACCATTCTAGCATGTCAATGTCACTTTTAAAATTCGACACTCCCAGGTGTGAGCCCAACTGGCCAGGTATGGTCCTTCCTGCACAGAGCCCACCTCTGTGTCGATAGCTACAATTCCTTCTAGAAAACTGAGCTGAGTACTGTGAGGCCCAAGCTGGGATACATGTAGTGCGAGAGGAGGGGCAATCCCAGGGACCTCAAAGCAGGGCCAGGGGTGGGAGTCACTGGCTGCAGCCCGACTACCTGAAGGGCCTCTTTCATCAGACTGGTTTTAGATCAGCCAAAGGAAGGTCTGAGGCTGCCAAAGAGAAAAGATAAAACCTGGAGGATGGAAGAAGAAAGAACAAGTGGGGCAGAGAAGGAAAGGAGCGATCTGTGAAGCATCTGAAATGAGACGAGGCCTGGCGGGAGTTCTGTCTTGAGCATCCGTGAGGGAAGGGGAGGGGTCTGACAGAGGGAAGCAAAAGGGGCCAGGTGGTGGGAAGGGCATGGTGGGGCGAAGGAGAGGTGGGATATGTGCCAAAGAGGGAGGACATGAAGAAGGGGACAGTGCTGACAGAGAAGAGGGCAAGGACAGGCAAGGGGTGAAAGGAGGAAAGGAGAGAGGAGGCGAAAGGGAAGCGGGAGAGGCTGGTGAGGTCTAAGCGGAGTCCATGAACCATGGAGATGCAGGAGAGTCACAGCAAGACACCAAAGAAAGGAACTGTCGATGCTCATCAAAAGGGAGGAGGAGGGTGAGTGAAGACGGGCGGAAGCCATAGAAGGAGTGGACAGCAGGCGGAAAGGAGTCTCCATGGACCAGCTCCTGACTGCAGGGAGGGTGTGGGGTATGGATTGTGTCCACCACAGCTAGGAAAGAGAGCTGTGAAGGGGTCCGAGAAGAGCTGGCAAAGCAGGTGAAGAAAGAAGAAACCAACACTTTGCTGGGGAAGTCATATCTCCTCCCATCTCCATCAGGGTAGCACCAGTCTTTAAAATGCTCCGGGATCTGGCCCCTCATTACCTCTCTGACCTCACCCCCTGCCATTCTGCATCTGTTTACTCCACGCCAGCCATGCTGGCATTCTGGTACACCAGGCATGCCCCCACTTCAGGGTCTTTGCACATGCTGTTCCCACTGCCTATAATACTCTTCCTCCAGATACGTACTTGTTTTTTCTCTCGCTTACTTCACGTCCTTTCTTTGCTCCATTTTTCTCCATTGAACATACTACATGACTTCTAACATATTATCTAATATACTTTGCTTTGTTTTTTGATTATCCCCCTCCCCCACCACTGAATGCACCTGTCATAACAGCAGATATTTGTCTATTTTGTTCGTCGCTTTCTTTCCAGGCACAGAACAATGACTAGAACACAGTGGGCTCACAATAGATATTTGGTGAATGAAACCACAGATGAGCTGAAGAGTCCATGGGCCATCTAGAATGAGTTGGGAACAGAAGGGGGAGGAGGAAGGGGAGAAGGGAGAGAAAGAGGAAGAGAAGGAGGAGGAAGAAGAGGGAAAGGAAGGGGAGGATGATAATGAAGCAGAGAGCAAGGGAAGAAATATATATCTTATTTAGAAGGATTTTACCTAAAGGTGTTTTTAGTAGGAGGGTTCCACATAATGATATTTTCTAAAGTGAAGGCAGAAAATGCAAACAACTGTTGTCATTTAAAGAGCAATCTTGAGGTCAGCATCGACTGACCCTTACTAATTCCAGAAGGAGACACTAGCCCCTTTTCTAATGGATAAAAGAAGAGTGGACATGACTGAGCTATGTGGACAAACACATTTTGCAGGAATTGCTGACATCTGTACACACACACACACACACACACACACACACACACACCACATGCACAATCTTATCTCTTTACCTAAAGATCTAATCTAGAGGTTAAAACTCAAGAGCTCAGTCTGCTTCCCAGATCCTGGCAACTATGAAGTCAGCTCATCGATCCTTTGCTTTCCACTACAACCGTTATTTTTTATTTTATTATTATTTATTTTTATTTTTTATTTTTTGTGTGTGTCAGGATTTCACTCTGTCACTGAGGTTGAATGTCGTGGACAATCACAGATCACCACAGTCTCCACCTCCTAGGCTCAGGCAATCCTTCTGCCTCAGCCTCCCGAGTATCTGGTACTACAGGGATGTGACACCACATCAGCTAATTTTTTGTAGAGATGAGGTCTTGCTATGTTGCCCATACTGGTCTTGAACTCTTGGGCTCAATGATCCTTCCACCTCAGCCTCCACCACGCTCAGTCTCACAACCATTTTATAGAGCATGTGCCCAGGGCTGAGGACTGTGTGAAGTGCTTCTCATGCGGGATTTCATTAAGTTTTCACAATGACCCATTCAGGTGGAATTCTATAATTATCCTATTATTATAGGTGAGAAAACTGAAGATGAAAGAGACATTATTTTACCTGAAATCACACAGCTAGTAAATGGTAGTCAGGATGTACACAGTGTGGTTCTAGGACAGGGATTGGCAAACTCACTGGGAAGAGCCAGAGGGAACAAATTTGAGGCCTTGTGGGTCATAAGGACAAATTCAAGGCCTTGTAGGCCCCACAGTCTTCTGTCGCAGCTACTCAACGCTGCCATCCAAGAGCAGCCATAGACAGGACCCATACAAATGGGTGTGGAAGTATTCCAAGAAAATTTATTAACAAAAATAGGTGCTGGGTGTATTTGGCCCATGGGCTGTAGCTTGCTCTGCTCTTGTCTATGCTCTTGGCCACGAGCTGTCATACCTGGGAAAGTCTGGAAGGATAACAAAGGGGTTCCTGAGTGTTTTGAGTGCTCAGCTCCAACAGTTCACCATGCTGATGGCCTAGGACAGAACAGTGAAACTCGCCAGGTCTGGAGGGGCAGCGGATGGGGCACTTACATTTCGACGATGCCCTCTGGCAAGTTGGCGGGGATCTCTGTCAAGCTCTTTCCTCGACAGTCCACGATGTTATTGCTGCAAGTGCAGGGCGAAGGGCAGGAGATGGAGTTGGCATTGCAGGATGGGGACTCCGAGTGGGGGCCTGTGGGTCAGGACACAATGATCAACCCGTGTCAGTGTCAGGAACTGCCTGGACTTCTGTGTCCTTAACCAGCATCCCAAGGATGCAGCATGACCTACTACGCTACCTGAAGAATCATCACCAACTGACATCTCCCCTCACTGGAAACCACAGGTGCCACAGGCTAAATATTCAGCAAAGAGGAGAGAATCCGACCTTGACCTCACTATTTCTGGAC
Source organism: Carlito syrichta (assembly GCF_000164805.1). Classification (NCBI taxonomy): domain Eukaryota; kingdom Metazoa; phylum Chordata; class Mammalia; order Primates; family Tarsiidae; genus Carlito; species Carlito syrichta. The sequence continues at coordinate 1,385,699 of NW_007245638.1, forward strand.
TGTTCCACCTACTCTGTTGTTCTGTCATCTTGGTCTTTCAAAGAGTAGCCTCAGAGTCAACCATTGATGGCCATTGTCTTGCTAGACTCTGGTGTGTCCATGTGTTCTTGGAGCTATGGCTGTCGTCATGTTTCCTGGCTTTGGCCCCCTTCCCTACCTTGGGGAGGTGAATCTTCCCTCTCTCTCTCTCTCCAATTTACTTTCTAAATAAACTATATTTTCCAATCTAAAAAAGAATATGCAGCTGAGATCCAAGTATAATGCATGTGCTGGGACCACACTCTCAGGGTGTGCCCCAGGCTTTTGGCTTTTATCTGGTGACTGAATGCTCAGTGTAGACATAGCTGTAGACCTTTCTCCAGTGGCTGGAAGTCAATGGAGACATCAAAACCAGGTGGCAGAATTTCCCCATTTGGGACATCAATACCATCAAAATGTCAATATAATCATCAGCAGTGACACCCAAGGCGTTTCCAAATGGCTTTTATGTCCAGAGAACATACAAAAAAACTTACCTTACCAGAAAAAAGGGTAAATAAGTTACTACATATTTTGGAGCCAGCTCTTAATTTGTTTGAGGTTCAAAACAGTGTGAATTTAAAGCAAAGTGATAGAAACCCAGGCAAACAGTACCAAATAACTTATTTAGAAAGTCAAGCATAGATAGACATACCCATTCCTAACCTAACTCAAGACTCAAAGAGTCACCAAGGATCTTACTTGCTTTCTCTGGTGGTCACATGAAATTCTCAATGCAAGAAGCAAATCCAAACGTTTTAAAGACATTGTAGACATTTTCAAGCTATGCTACCTCAGAGTGAGGTCAGAATCTCAAACACATTGTTCACTTTTCAAAGAAGAGTATTACGATTCAAAAAGGAAGACCAGGCTGGGTACGGTGGCTCACATTTGTAATCCCAGCACTCTGGGAGGTTGAGGTGTGAAGATTTCTTGAGCCCAGAAGTTCGAGACCAGCTGAGGAGGCGACACAGCAAGACCTTGTCTCTACAAAAAAATTAGCCAGGCATGGTGCACATCCGTGCCTAAGGCAGAAGGAGTGCCTGAGCCCAAGAGGTTGAGGCTGCGGTGAGCCATGACCATGCCACAGTACTCCAGCCTGGTTGTCAGAGCAAGACCCTGACTCGAAAAATGAAAAGAAAAAAAAGTCCCCACCTCCCCCACCCCCAACTCTCCTTGGACCTCATCCACACATGCTGGATCTAGCCAGCAGGGGTGATTTCCATTTCTTTCCAGATCTCCCTCTCCCAACAAAGGGCCATGGCTGAAACCAAACTCAAACGGGCTCTGCAGAATCCCTCACTGCTCAGACCTGAGGCCACTGGCTAATGGCTCTTGGGTACAGATGAACATAAAACATGAGAAATGTCTGTAGGGAAATAATGATTTTTGGTTTGCCCCTTGTTCACTGGAGAAATAGAATCTAGGCAGGAGAATGGGTCTAGTGACAGTGGTTGAGTCCAAGGACCAACCAGATCTGGGGCAAGTCCTCACTGAGACTCTGAGGCTTAAAGTGGAGGGTCCCCTACGTTTGTCCCCATGACCCAATGGACACCTGTAGCTTAACTTGGAATGTTCACCTTCCCACAAAGCACCAGCCCAGTGACCACAGATTCTTACTTCCCTTGACCTTATCAACATACAAAACACAAAACAAAACTTAAAAACAGCCTCTAAGTTGGGATGTTGGAGAACATCTCTTGCCCAGGGTTCAAGGACTTTACAGTCACCAGTGCCACACTAGTGGATCTGATGGAGACCATGGAAAATGTCAGAGATGATGACCTAAAATCCCAGCTGGCACATTCCCCTAGAGAAAGCAGTGTTTTTGTTTCAAACGGGGGAAAAGCCTTATGTTTCGAGAAAGTCATAGCATCAGAGAGCCAGCCTGCATAAGCCTCCTCTCAGGAATGAGAGAGTCTTGTGGCTCAGAGTATGGGCTCTGGAGTCCCACTACCTCTATCTGAATCCTGGTTCTATCATTTCCTCCTTATTTCCCTGTGCCTTAGTCTTCCCCATCTGTAAAAATGGGGAAAAATAAAAATACTTATTACACAGCATGATTTTGCTGTGAAGGCATAGGAAATTAACGCATGAAATAAATGAATGTATTTAGAAGAATACATGGTCTAAGGTAAGCTCTTAGCAATGTTAGTTGTTGTTGTTGTTATTGGATTTGCTCCTGTCACTAACTGTCTGCAAGACCTTGGACAAGTCCCAGTCCCCCTCTGTTCCCCTCTCTGAGTTTTTTCGTTTTCCATGTCAGTGAGAAGGAGTTTGGACCATGTGATTTCTGAAGTCATTTTTGGGACTACTCCTGGGCTTCAGAATGAAGAGGAAGGAAGACCCTAACATCCTTTGTCCTCCTCTGCTTACCTCTCTTTGCAGGAAGCAAGGGGGATTGATGGTGTGAAGGGCTTCCATCCCCGTCACCCACATCCCAGGGAGGCTGGGAGCAGTTGGCCTCAGATGTCAGGGTTTTTGAAGTGCAGATGATGTTCCCCAAGGAAAAGTGCCAGGCCCAGCCTTCCACATCAAGGGGAGAGCACACCTGCCAGAGCCAGGGAGAATCCCCACGCGGAACACTTCCTGTTCTGGGCACATCAGGGAGGGGACTCTGAGCTCTTACATGTCCTTTCAGCTGGGGGGATCGGAAGGCCTTTCCTCTTTTGATCTGTTAAAATATTACTTGGATGGGGTCTGTGAGAAAAGACATCACATCCAAGGGTTTATAACATAGCTGGAAGTTCTGACACAAAGTTTTCTCATAGGTACCCCTTCTGACTTCTATGTTGAAATCAGTTCTGTTCTAAACCAGACCCAGGCTACAGCCACGAGTCCCCTGGGAACTACCCCCAGGATAGACTCGATTTGTTGGCAGTATGAGTTACATTTCAAGGGATGCTGTCAAAGCGGAAAAAGCCTTTGAAAAAGATTCCTTAACCAGGTCACTAACAACACCTTTAATTACGCAGAGAGAAACAGTGGTAATTATAGCCCCTGATAGCACCCTGGGTGGCAGTTTCCCAGCCAAGCGTTCATGTCATGCATGGTGAGGACGTACCGTCTTGCTCAAACAAGACACTTTGGGCTTAAAATGGGGTTGAAGTATGGGTTCATTTTCTCTGGAATATTCTCCCCTGATCGATGTGGATGGACCAAGCCTATTCGTCCGTGGGCCTCTGAGACCTGTAGGGAGGAAGTCCATCCCCTTTGCTCTCTGTCTCTTCACAGACCGAAATGGGAATACAAATTCTATAAGGACAGTAACTTTTACTGTCTTAATCACTATTGGACTCTCAGTGTCGAAAACAAGGTTCACCATAAAACACAGACTAGGCCAGGCATGGTGGCCTGCGCTTGTAATTCCAGCACTTTGGGAGGTTGAGGTGGGAAGACTGCTTAAGGCCAGGAGTTCGAGACCTGGGCAACACAGTAAGACCCAGTCTTTACAAAAACAAAACAAAACAAGAAAAAACCAAAAAGCCAGGCATGCCGTTATGTGCCTATAGTCTCAGTTACTCAGGAGGCTGAGGTAGGAGGACCTCTTGAGACCAGGAATTTGAAACTACAGTGAACTGATTGTGCCAAAGCTTCCTCTGTGCCAAACAAGGTAGGAACTAGGATGTCCAGCCTCCAGATGTCTCCTACGCCTCCCAGGATTTGAAGAGGGACAGGGCAGAGCTTGAAAGAATTAAAGCCCTTTCCAGTTCTTTTCTGATCATCAGGGTGCCACTTCCCAGTCCAGGGGGCATTCAGTGAGTGACAAGGCAGGGAGCGTCCCAGCCAAAACTTGCACTGAGTCCCTGTGGTTGCCAGTGTGGGCATTGTACTAGACATCCTCTCTCTGCGGCTTATATGACTCCCTTCAAGTTCTCAGAGAAAAGAAAGATGGCATGATGATCAGGGACCTGGCTGCAGTCCAGCCATCATCCCATCTTTGTTCCTCTCCTATGTAGCAAAATAGGGGTGATCATCATGCTGGAAGCAGAAGGTCCTAACTTGCCTGCCCAGGTAAGGGGGCAAAGATGACCAAACTTCAGAACTAGATGGGCTTGTGGAGATGCCAGGCCTAGAAGCCTCAAAAGAGGAGAGCATTAGCCCAAGGACACAGTAGTGACCAACTAAGAACCTCCATTGTTCTAAAAATAGCAACTAACATTCACTGAATGTTTACTATGTGCCAATGATACTGCATCGAGTGCTTTGATCTCACTGGATGCTCATAAAACCCAAGATTCTGTTATTCTTATTTCCATTAGAATAAGACAAGGAAACTGAGAAATAGGGAGTCAAGCAGGCTGCCCAGGATCACAGAACTAGTGATGACAACATTCTAACATTTGGTCTAGCACTCTTCTGTCTACTTTGCCAAAAAGATACCCCAAATGGCTCTCTTTGTGCCATGAAATTGAAAACCATCAGAGCCTTGGCATCTCATGAGATAGGAAGAGCAGGCCCAGGGGCTGAGACGTAGATTGTGGAAGCTACACTGGCCGTGGACAAACACTCTTGCGTTAGAGCTGTGTTTATTTCTTTCTGTCTTTAAAAAACCCTCACCTGCCATGAGATATCATCTCACCCCAGTTAGAGTAGCTATTATCAAAAAGAGCAAGAATAACAATGCTGGTGTGGATGTGGAGAAAGGGGAATGCCAGGACACTGTTGGTGGAAATGTAATTAGTACAGCCATTATGGAAAACAGTATGGAGGCGTCTCATAAAATTAAAAATAGAACCACCATATGAGCCAACAATTCTACTTTGGGGGTATAGCCAAAGGAAATGAAAGAAATATGTGGAAGAGGTGTCTGCACGCTCATGGTTATTGCAGTACTATTCACAATTGCTGTGACATGGAAGCAACTTAAGTGTCTACCAGAGAATGAATGGATAAAGAAAATGTGGATAAAGAAAATTCCACATATACAAAGTGGAATACTATTCAGTTATCAAAAAGAAGGAAATCGTTATCTGTGGCAACATGGAGGAACATACAGGATATTGTTGCATAAAATAAGCCAGGCACAGAAAGACAAATACTATACTACATGATCTCACCCACGTGTGGAATAGAAAAAAGTTTATCTCACAGAAGAAGAGAGGAGAATGGTGGTTACCAGGGATGGGGCAGAGTAGGTAGAGTAGGGAAGGGAGGGGAGATAGAGAGAGATTGGTTAACAGGTATAAAGTGACAGATAGGAGGAACAAGTTCTTGTGCTATATTACACAGTAGGGTGACTATGGTTAATGATTATGCATCGTATATTTCAAAACAGCTAGAAGATTCTGAATGTTCTCACCACAAAGAAATGACAAATATATGAGGTGATGAATATGCTAAATACCCTGATTCGATTTTTACACAATGCATACGTGAATCAGGACATCACACTGTATCCTATAAATATGTTCAATTATAAACAAAATGATAAAACTTATAGAATATTTTGAAAGTTTAAGCAACAATAAAAACCTAATGTGGTAGAGTGCACAGAGTCAAAAACTCCAATGGCCTTGTGAGAATATGGAAATAAATTAATTCCAATATTCAAATTAAGCATCCCTACTGGCCTCTGGCCTTTCAAAAGACAACAACAGACTGCAGTGACAATGGGACTCTAGCAATTATGATGAGAATATAAATGAATGTGATTTAAATACCAGAGGCATGATAATTTTGGGAATGACTAAATAAAACTAATAATCTCATTCTTGCAATGTCCAATTATGGTGTTTTAATTAAAACCTCCTAAGGAGATGGGTGGCTAGTCATGGGTGGCTAGTCATGGCTTACCTTAATTATCTTTATACTTAGTAACTAGTCCCAAATTTTAAAAAAAAGAAGAAAAAAAGGGAGTTTCTTATTTCCAGGAAGATAAGCATATTTCATTTTTAATAATAAATGAACTATTTATTGAGAGGCTATTAGGATCAAGCATGGTTCTAGGCATTGGGGCACCTGAAAAAGTATAAGATGTGGCCCCTTATTATTAGAAGAAAAGATTAATGTCTTTATAAAAAGATAGCTCACACTCAAGGCCAAGAGTAGATAAGTGTGAAACAGATGGACAAAGCAATGGGTTCAAAGATATTCAAAGGAAAGAGATAATTGACTCAGGAGGTCAAGTATTTAACTAATAACCTTGAATTACAAATTGCAACTAATAGAAACCCTCTCAGATTAAGTTACCAGGAAATTAACACATGAAGATAAATCCTAAAATTTAACCCCCCAAATAAACCCTTTAGGTAAAGATGGAAAGAACAAGACTAGTAACTCATATGACATGAACTTTTTCTCTAGTCTATGATCGTGAACTCTGATAAAGCTCTGGTTTGGTCCAGGCAACAAGCAGCATGGACTGCAAAGTCTTCTAGCCCTAGGCCCTAGCCTTCACCTTGAAACCAGAAAAGTTCACAGAAATTCTTTCAGCAGTAGCTAAAGGAAGCCAAGTAGTCAAGTCGTATAACACAGAAAAAAAGGTTAATGAAAACATAATGGTATAATCCCCCACCCTTGTGAAAAGTTCCCAATTGTCTCCCCAGAGGAAGAAAATAAATACTGGAAGGGTACAGTTGACAGAGGCAAGGAATTTTGCCCAAGTACACTGCTAGCACATTTCTGGGTTAGTTAGAGTGATAAGAAGCCCACATCCAGGGCTTCTGGGGAGAAGGGGCTGGGCTCCAGACAGTTGAATTTAATTCAAAGGGAGATATCAGGGACTTGGGCAGGCAGGGCCCTCACAGGCTGAGCAAGATAAAGCTCTTGCCTGTCTCTGGAGTCATGTGTTGGGTGAATTTTTCTGATACCATTTAAGGGCCCAGGGAGCTTTTCTCCTGCTGCCTTGATAGGGACTGCTGGTGATGAAGCCACATCCAGGGATGGTTTAATTGGTGCCCTGGTGCCTCTCTCTCTCCTGCGCAGATGACCTCTATTTTTAAAGAGAAGTTCTTGTCCTCTGTTCTTGACTGAATTTCTCCTCCTGTGAGTTCCTGGGAGAACAGCTTGGTGGGGAAAGGGCGGGGGGGTTGTGGTTTTGCAGTTTAAAACAACCACAATCAGATCCATACAAAACAGCCTCCTTCAGATGCCTGGCTGTGCTCTGGCATCGGGACAGGACTTGCACTGTCGGTGGGGGTGTGTGGCAAGGTGGTCAGTCCATGAGTATAACTCTTCTCTTTAACCTCCTCTCTGGGGCCTCGGAGACTGGCCACTGGGGTTTTAACCAGAGCCTTCTTCCACACGGCCTCCTCTGACACCCTTTCATCGCCGTCTCACAAAGGGTCTTTATCAATTATCGAAGAGTCAGTGGTAGTTTTGGAGGTATGTGCCTCCTGCACCTCAGTAATGATGGTAGTGGTTCATTCCTCACCAATATTCAATGCACCAGGGCGCCACAACCATGATATCTGACCTTGACCTTTTCGGAACTGACCCATCTCAGCAGTCTAGCTTTTAGCCCATGAGAACCCATTAGAAGACTTAAAGAATCCCTTATGTCTAGGGGTCCCAATATGTTACCATCCTAAACTTGTACTACAGGAGAGAGGGTAGAGGTTAATAGCATATTGATGTCTGCAGTCTTTGGACTAAATCTTCATGTTCTCAAAAGACACCTGGCTTCATATTAAGACGCTCCAGGAGCCAGGTGTGGTGGCTTGCGCCTGAATTGCCAGCATTCTGGGAGGTTAAGGTGAGAGAACTGCTTGAGCCCAGGAGTTTGAGACCAGCCTGAGCAACATAGCGAGACCTTATCTCTATAAAAAAATTAAAAAAAAAAAATTAGCCAGGTGTGATGGTATGCACCTGTAGTCCTAGCTACTCGGGAAGCTGAGTTCGTGAAAGGCTCGCCTGGGCCTAGAAGGTCAAGGCTGCAGTGAGTTGTGATTATGCCCTAGCACTCCAGTCTGGGTGACAGAGTGAGACTCTGACTCAGAAAAAAAAGTTACAGGGACCATTGCAAGTGATGGGCTCACCTATCTTCTAGTTGTAGTCTTTTCAAAGGAGGGAGATTTGAGGCACTAGCATTTCCGAAAAGTAGGAGGGTCACCCTTTCTCCCACAGTTTTGGATCCTGATGGCGCACTGTTTCGGCACTCCTTTGGTAGGAAGGTGCTTTCCTGACAAGTGGAATTCATGGTTGTGCACTGCATTAAACTTGGCACCCACCTATAATGATGTGTTTTAACATTCTCTCTAATTAGTTTTTCTCACCAGCTCTTGGATGACTCCTGCACTCTATAATCATTTCTTTCACTGGCACTTATGCCGATATTGCACCCTTTGCCTGATAATTACTGTAATTATCATCACTATATTTGAATTTGGTGCCTGTGTGATAAACGGTTTTATTCTATGTGTTTGATGGGAAGTGATTTCTAAGTGGGCGTCCATAGGAAGTTATTGAGGTGCTACTTGAGACATGTTAAATATTTTTAGATAATAAATAACGTGCTGAAGAAATAACATGGAAGGAGAAGCAGCAGAGAATGAGATGAAGCAGAATTTAAGAAAAATTCTTGTATATTGCAAACACTGTCTAGGAGCAGAAGAGGGCTGGCCTTGCTGGGGCCCGGCAGCCTATGCTGGACTTAGTAAGCCCTCAGTATCGAAGGTGGTGTCATGTTAACAAAGGTTAACAAGGTTAAGAGAAGGCAAGAGAAATGAGGACCCCATAGTGATAAGCTCCCTACTGTCCTCATTCCCCCTGTATACCAACTCCCCATGTTCAGCCTTTAGAGGCCACTAGGCCCCAAATCCAGAACTGAGTTCCCGGAAATCCAAATACCTCAACTGAATGCTTTTTTTTTCCCCTTATTTTTATTTATTTATTTTTTTGAGTCAGAGTCTCATTCTGTCACCCAGACTGGAGTGCAGTGGAACGATCACAATTCACTGCAGCCTTTACCTTGTGGGCTCAGGTGGTCCTTCCACCTCACTCTTCCAAGTGGCTGAACCACAAGTACATGTCATCACATCTGGCTAATTTTTTGATTTATTGTAGAGGTGAGGTCTTGCCAAGTTGCTCAGGCTGGTCTTGAACCTCTTGGCCCAGGCAATCCTCTTGCCGCCACCTCCCAAGGGGTTGAGATTACAGGCATGAGTCACCACGCTTGATTTCATTTTTTTTCCTTTTTTGAGGACATCAAGGAATTAATTACCTCTACTTCTTTGCCACCACAAAAGTGAAGAGGAGGTGGGCATAGAAGATGTCAATGAAAAGTAAAAACAAACAAGCCAGCAGTATGTAGGACCTGTTTTAAAAGTGATGTTCTGTCTTTTGGGAAGATTTTCTCGGCTCACTCAACCACCTCCCACCCCTGGAGATCTGAGCTGTCTTCAGCGGTGTGTCTGTACGGTCCTGTTTTCTGTGCTATGGAGGCAATCTGTGCTTCTATTACACTTCAATTACCCACAGATCAAACTCTTACGTTTCCTCAGCACATTTTGTGGGCCCACTAAACTAGAATAATTAAGCTCCACTTACTTAGCTTTTACCAAGTGCTGTGTATTATGCTAAGTGCTTTATATGCATTATTTTGCTTAATCCTCCCACCCATCCTTTGAGTTATGTACCATTATTATTTCCATTTTTGTGGACTAGTGGGAACTTGCCAAAGTCACACACTAGCAAGGGGCAGAGCTGGGATTTCCAGTCAAGCAGGCTGACACTACAACCTACAGTGCTCCTGTCTCCCAACTGCTACGAGCAACTGGGCGATGGGAACGTTCGGGTTTTGCAGATGCTAAAACGGGTTTCCATGCCACACGTCTTTCAATAACCATTATGTTTCTTAGCATCCATGGACTATGGGGCTTAGAAAGTGATTCATGATGTTGTTGAGCAAGTTCTTTTACTAGACGACAAGTGCTTCTGTCTTTAAATTCCACGAGGCACACCAGAGTTCTTTAAGTGATGACTGACTACTGGAGACAACCTGTGGGGTTCCCTCCACTCCAAGCTCTAGGCTAGGGTGTATGTCCAAGGCCAAGAGGATGGTAGGGAGAGCTGATGAGTGGATGAGTTACGACTTGCGTGGACCAGGGGGGTGAGGAGAGCGGGTGGGGCAGCCTCACCTGCACACACATATTCTTTCTTCTGCACATCGGCCACGTTGAAGCCCCTCAGGTGCACAGGAGCCATGCAGAGTGTGAACTGGCCAACTGTCCGCCGCTGCCTCAGCCAATCGGAGAGCCAGGCTAGGTGGCAGTCACAGTACAGGTGGTTGGAATGGAGGCGCCTGCGAGAGGGAGGGACACAGGGAAAACGCTGTCACAGAGTGAAATGGGGAGGCTGCCACTGGCTCAACAAGAGTGGGCAAAACCTCTGCTGCCCCCATCCCTAGGGTGACAGTCCTCATGCGCCCAGGGACACATTTCCCTCTGCACTCCTGATAAATGGGAGCTTCAACCCTTTCATTGCTAGGCCACATCCAAAGGACGCCCCAGGGGTTCTGAGCAATTGCCATGTCCTAATAGCAATCCCACCTTTTTCTTTTCCACACAAGCCTCAGACCCTAGGAGAGGGAGAACATTATTAATAGTGTCAATTCTGACGCAAGCCAAGCTTACAAAGGGGCAACTCATTTGCAAATGTTAGTACTTTAGCTAGCATGAGTTATAGCCGGCTTGAAACATGCTTCTCAGTCAATGCCACGGTCCGTAGGGGCAGATGGCTGAGATATGCCGCTGCCTTTACCTCTTAGTTGTCCCTCTTCATCCCCTCCCTAAGTGTCCCTTAGTGAACCCACTGCTGGTGGGGCTAAAACCAATAACACACCACTTGGGGCGAGCAGGGTGCAGATCGAAGGGAGCTTTTTGAAGGATATATCTTCCCTCTATTCTTCTGTTAAATCAGGCGTCCACACTGGACTCACAATCCATAGCAATCTCCCCATAGTACCCTTCTTCTCCTTCCCAAGTTCAATTCCATCGTCTGTATTCGCTATTTTGACAGATTCAGGCACCTTTGAAAAGATTTTTCTAACCAGTTCCAGGACCCTCTGGCTTCCCCCATCTAGTAGCTGTGATTCCAGATCAACTTCTTGTCTCTGAGTGAATAAGTATCCTTAGGGGAATCTGTATGTTCTACCTCTGAGGGGAATCCCATCCCATGGGCTAAATGCCTTGAATTTCCTTTCCACTGCCTGAGAGGCAAACTAAGGCTGTCCAGGGAAGTCTTAAGGTTCTTCCCCAAGGGGTTTCCGATTTTTCCACATTCCCTACAACCCCAAGTCATTAGAAGTGGGGTGTGTGGTGGCGGGGGGCGGGGGGGAGCAGGGTGGGAGATGATTTTAGTCACACCAGTTCATCATGTACTTGTGTTTCTGATGCAAATTTTAAATGCCTGATCCTGGACATGCTAATCAGCTAGCGGTATCTAGGGACGTTCAAGTATTCTGTGTCAAGCCAGTTAATTCTGAGTGTCAGCCCGAAGGAGTGGCTCGGGCTCCCTCCACGCCTGGAATGGAGAGAGCTGAAGGGCTCTTGACCATACTCCACTTAGCGTAAGGTCAACATCACTAAACACTGGCCACTACCTCTGGCTGCATGTCTGCAGAGCCTTCCTGCCACTTGGCCTCCAGGAGGCCAGGGCCACTGGAGGACTTAGTTGCCTCATGGGGCCCCAGAGTCCAACCTGTTAGACAGACTAGATGAGCCCATATTCCACATAAAATGTATGTTTTTCTGCTAAAATGTTTTTGAAAATATTTTTGCAATTTTGTTTTAAAAATTATTGCTCTGGGTGTAATTTTTTTTTCATTTCGTAGTGGGTTACACACATTTTCATAGGCACCTAGGCCTAAGATATAAGGAGTACAATAGGTCCCACACAATTCTACCATTTGAGTTTCAAAGCTCAGAGCCCCTGAGCTGAAGCAGCACTGCTTCCTCTTAGCCTGGACTCTAGAAAAAACTGAGACAGGCAGGAATGGGTCAGAGAGTCCAAATCCTAAGTAGGAGGGAAGAACCTCAGTTCTAGAAGGGAAAGTAAGACCTCTGTCTATTCAACAAACAACCATATTGTGCCAGGAACAGAGAGGAGGCTTTGCAGTGGACTTTCAGCTAGTGACTATTCCCTACAAGCAGGAAGGCAGAGAGAAAATTTCATGGCCAGCAAGCCTCCACCAGATAGAAACATTGCCTAGGAAACTGACAATAGCAAGTCTGTCTGTGGGACAGGGAAGAGCACAGGGCAGGCTGCAGTGGCATGCGTGGGCCGAGGTGCCGATCTTTTGTGTGCCAGGAAAAGCAGAACCTTTTAATGAGAGTGTGGCTTTTATTTGGAAAGGCGGATGCCCTCTTGGGCAGTGAGGCATGAAGCTGAGCCAAGGAGCATGGGTGCACGAGGCGGATCACGGATCAATGCAAACAAATTCCCATTGGTTCCAATCAAGGGTAAGAGATCAATGGAACAGCAAAAATGACGTTTAGGTAAGTCAGATCCTTACTGAGCTGATTAATTTCTGGGATAATAAAAATGTCAGAGGTTTCCCTTATGGAAGATTATATTAGGTTGGTTCTTTTTCAGTTCAGGTTTCTTAACCTTGCTGTAGATAGTTCCTACCTTTTTGTCCAACTTCATAGGAAATTTTTTCCTTTCCCTAAAGGGCTATGGAAAAGAGGTGGCCCGAACTGACTTGGAAGCCGCACCAGGGCTCTTGTCAAAAGTCCAGGGCAGTGCACAGACACTGTTCCCTCCGCTTAGAAATGTTGGAAGAGTTCAGCTGGGCAGATTCTTGACTTTGACAACATGTTTGAGAGATCGAATCAAACAAGACCATCCCAAATACTAACATTAAGATAATGATGATGAGCATCAACTCAGAGCTTGAGCGGTACCAGGAGTAGTTCTAATTCTCCTGAGTGAGAAGGGGCATTACTTTAATTACTCAATACTTTTGGTGAGGTGCAGTGGAAGTGATGCAAGGAAGAGTAGTCCCCTGGGCTCCAGGGCTGCGCAGAACCTCTGTCTCCCCTCCTCTGGGCAGCTGGCACCCGCTCTTCTGCTTTTGTTCCTGTTGAATCAAGTGAACTCAGGCTCTGACAGAAAATTGCCCAAGTTCAACGTTGGCTCTGTCTTCCTAACTTTGACTTTGGGCAGCAATTTAACTCTGAATCTCAGTGTTATCACCTGTAAAATGGGGCTATCCATGGTGGCTCCTCCTAGCACTGTTGTGAGGATTGAAAAGCCTCACAGAAAGCACTTAGCACAGGGCCTGATACACAGCCAACCCCTGAAGAAATGTTTGCTCTTCTTATGACTGAGAGGAGACTAGCTCCAGACGCCAGTCTCTTCCTAACCCATGGCCCCTGCCTGTACCAGGCAATCGTTTCTTATTTAGACACCAGAGCATCAAGGTGGCTCGGTGGACACTGCATGTTGTTCTGCAATCTTTTTCTGACGGACCCATCATATTCCATGTGGATGAAGCCACCTTTACAGCACATAAGGTGAATGAATACAAATGCCAATTTATAAAAGGTGCCTTTTAGCCACAGATGCTAAATTAAATTTCCAGCAAATCCTTTTAGAGAGGGTCAGTGTTCATTTTCGATAAAATGTGGCTTTCTGAATTCAATATAAAAGCTTTCCTTTAGAAATCCCATTTAGGACTTCCTTCCTCTCCTCTCTTCCCTCCTTCTCCACTACCACTCGTCCCCCACCCCCACCCCATAGACACTTTAATTACAGTGAAGGGGGATTAGTCAGCTGGAGTCTCCAGGGAGTTCTGTACAGAGCCATCTCTGAAATTAAACTAAAGAGAAAATGGCAGCCGGCAGGGAGCAAAGAGAACAGGCGAGATTGATTGATTGATCTGAACTCTTCAGATGAATGTTCAGGACGGCAGAGAAGAAAGAAGACAGAGATGAGGGGGAAAAGCACCCAGCTCTCCTGCCCCTCCCCCTCCCCAGAGCACCCTCAACAAAGCACCCCAGCCCAGGGCCTAACCTTGTCCCCCCAGCTCCCACAGAACCAGTCCAGCTCCCATTGCTGCTGTTCCTAGATGGAAAACAATAAAGAGGAGGAGGAAAAAAAAAAATCACAGAAGCAGCCCAGGGGAGCCGGGAGGCTGACTTCTGCAGGTGAGAGTCATTTTTCTTCCATGAAACCCACTTGTCTGGGGGGACGCAGGCCTGGCACCCCGAGGTTCATTTTTGGCTTCATGCCCAGAAGTCCTTGGCCATACTCTGCCCCGGTTCATTTGTGGTTTGCTGGGAACTTTGACGAGGTCTTTGAAGACTAAATGGCTTTTCCTTAAAATTCCATGACGGCAACATGCCATTCTAAGAGGGGGAAGAAAGAAGAGATTTTCTTGGCTCAGTTATGTTATTGTTAAGAGGGCTCCAAGGAAGAATTTGGGGAGCATGGATGAAAACAGGGCTCAGATGATTCTTCTTCTTCTTTTTTTTTTTTTGAGTTGGAGTCTCACTCTGTTGCCCAGACTGGAGTGCAGTGGCCGCTCCCAGCCACCGCAGCCTCGACCTGCTGGGCTCTGGCGATCCTTCCACCTCAGCCTTCCAAGTAGCCAGAACTACAGGCGTGCGCTACCATGCCCGGTTGATCAGTGAGATGAGGTCTCGCTGCCCAGGCGGGTCTTAAACCCACGGCCTCAGGCAATCCACTCACCTCAGCCTCCCAAAGGTGCGGGATTACAGGCTGAGCCACCGAGCCCGGCTTATTATTATTCTTTATGATAACTAGTTTTGTGTGCACACCACATAGTAGGCACTTTACATGTTACAGTACATTTCACCTTCACAACTTTGAGGTAAACTCACTTTCCTTGAAGCACAGAGAGGTGAAGAAGCTTGCTAAATGGCAGAGCTTACATGTAAACTCAGATCTGCCTAACTGCAAACTCTGTGTCCTTCTGAGGGTATTCTGTATTGCCTTCTTATAAGTTCCTTCTTTGGTCTGTATTTTAATCCTTAAAATGCAGTGGTTTGCAAACCGTATGAGCTTTAAAATAGTCAAACGGCATGGTGGCTCATGCAAACCACTGCATTTTAAATCCTAGCACTTTGGGAGGCTGAGGTGGGAGGACTGCTTGAGGCCAGGAGTTCAAGACCAGCTTGGGCAACATAGCAAAGCCCTGCCTTTTAAAAAAACAATATTATAATGATATTATTATTTTTTATGACAACTAGTGTTGTGTGCCCAACTTAGCCAGGCATGGTGGGATCGCTGGATCCCAGGAGTTTGCGGCTGCAGTGAGCTATAATCACACCACTACATTCCAGCCTGGGGAACAAAATGATACCGAGTCTCTATCTCTCTCTCCAAAAGAAAAAAAAAATTCCTGGAAAGCTTGCGAAAACCAGATTGCTGGGCCCCATCTCCAGAGATTGTGATTCTGTAAGTCTGAGGAGACACCTGAAATCCTGCTTTTCTAACAAGTTCCAGGTGATGCTGATGATGCTGCTGTCTAGAGACCCCACTTTGGGTACCACTACTCTAAGGATTTTCAGATTTCATGGATTCTGTATTCTTTAGGAGCACAGATAAGCTGGTTGCTGGAACTTTCAGTCCAGGTTTCTGATAGTGTGATAATAATAATACGACGATCAATATCATTTATTTTCTGCCATGTACTTTACCACTTTAAACATTGAATTTCATCTGATCCTCATCACTTTCCCCATTTATAGAGGAGGAAACTGAAGACAGAGCTAATAGGGGGTCCCACAGGAATTCCAGCCCTTGGCCCTGAATGTATTTGCCTGACTCCCCTGGGAGCTGGCTCTCCCCCACCACTGTGATGCAAACACACTGAAGTTTTACCACACAAGTCAAGCATCAAGTATGAACCTCTTTGGAGAGGCCAACAGAGTCCACTTGCAGAGAAACTTACAAAGAAATTTCTGGCTGAGAGTAGGGAGTCTCTCCAGGTAACAGGAGCACTAGAACTGCTCTCAGTAATGGTCTTCACGGGGAGACTTGCTTCCCAAGCACACACCCTGGAAAAGCTAAGCCCATCTAAGGCATTAAAGAGCCAAGTATTAGAATGACTGCCTTCTGGAATGACAGTATCACCGAGGGAGCAGGTGAGCAGGGAAATGTGGTGGGTGAGGCTGGACAGGATGGAGAGAAGGCAGGACTAGGAGGGGAAAACCATTGTAACCTCTGGCACTATGAGAGAACAGTATGCTATGTGACATCAGCTAAGCAATGGAATCGTCCAGTTCTGTAGGTTCTGTGACAATGTAAAATGAACCATCTTTTCCATCGAGAAGGAAAACACAAACACACGCAACACAGCAAGAATTCCCACAGCCCCAGGGTGAAGAGAAATAAGTCTGTCTGGTGTAGACTAGTGGCTCAGAACCCCAGATGGCACCATGGCCCGTCCTATCTACCCTTACTGACCAATACAGTCCTTGGTTAACAGCAGCAGAAGGAGGCATTAGAATCCAGGAACCATCTGCCACTCATAGAATGGTAAGTGTTATGAGCAGCTTAGGGCACTGCACTTTGAGGTGGGGGGCAGGCGGGGAAGATGCAGGGACTTTTTACTCACAGAGTTCGGATCTTCGGCATGTGGTTGAAGCTGGTAACTGGGATGCGGCTGATGTTGTTGTTGTTGAGGGTGCTGCGGAGACAGAGAGCAAAGGGAGATGATCAGCCAGGGAGAGCACGGCAAGGGGCCCAAGGTACTTGAAGAAGGAGGGGGAGGGATGGCTGTGACTGCCAGAGGGGCCACAGTCAACAGCCATGGCCTGGCCAGGGGGACCGCTAAAGATGAGTGGGCAGGTCCCCAGATGAGAAGTGATTACCGACTCCTGTATCCGAACGGAACCCTCCTTCCCTCCACTGCCCTCTCAGGCCTTGCTCACCCACCCTGAGTAATAATATCTTTCCTGAATTCCTGCCATGTGTGGAGTGCTTCATTATAACATCTCTAATTCTTACACCTACAATGCCAGTTACATATTACTATCCTCACGTTAGAGAGAAGGAAATGGACACACGTCACTTTGCCTAGTAACACGCAAGTCTACTATTGCGGATGAGGAGGCTGAGCTACAGAGAGGGAAAAGACATTCTCCAAGAACCACTGGAGATGGGATTTGAACCCAGCACTAACTCGCCATGCTCTCCTTGCCCCTCCATTGCACAGACTGCCCAGCGCATGATGCTATGTGGATAGGTTATGCTGAATATGTTAGGCATCTTCTGACTCTTCCAGCACATCCTGTCTCAAGTGAGTCTGTGAGCTCTGTGAGGATAGGGACTGCATCTCCTCTTTCTGGGGCTTCTCCGGGACCACACATAGAACTCCCACAGTGCCTCTTAGCACTGACTGCCTCTTTTGCACAAAGCAGAAAGAAAGGTATGAGCTCCACAAATGAACCAGACTGAAATAAGGCTGCTGGAGAATGAAGTCCCGGCTTACCCTTCTAGAAGGACCTATTATGGAAGCCCCAGGAAGCATGGCAGCTGAGGAAGGGCATCTGCAGAGGAGGAGTGTTATGGAGCAGGAGGGCCTTTTCGGACCACTTGGTTCGGTGACCACCCAGATGGAGAGACAATACGTGGGCTAGTCAGGCCTGGTTCTCAGCTCTCTGACCTCACGCTCACCTCTCTGTGCTCTCAAACAGCAAGAGGTAGACACAGCACTTGGTACAATGCTTCATGGTGACCGCTGGTTCCCATGCCCTTTTCTCTGTTCCTCCCAGAACCACATCAGACATCCCCTTCTCAACAACCTAATTCCTCTTATCCTCTCCTGGGTTTCCACGGGCCCTGCTTACTGGCTCAGGAAGGAGCTTTTGCTTGGAAGCCTTCCCTAGTTAAACAGACGTCTTTTGCCCTTGGCTTTTGGTAAACACATGATCTTCCTCTTACAATGCCCTCTACATCATAAGCTCTGCAAGGACCAGACCGTTTTCTATCTTGTGCATTACTATAGCCCCATGACCTGGTCCACGCATGGTTCAAGTCAAGTCTTACTGTTCCCTAGTGGTGTGGCCTTGGGCAAGTTATCAACATCTTTTATCCATAGGTTCTTTATCTGTGGAAGGAAGGAAGTAATGGTACCTATCTCATAGGCTGGTGGAAGGCTTAGCCTGTACTATGTGCTCAGAAAATGGAAGGTCCCATATTACTGACATTGGTGGAAAGAATCTAATACTGTCCTGATCTATTCTACTCCCCCACCCCAAGCTCCATGGAAATAGAAATAGAGCTTCATCCAGCACACAGTGCCCCCACACCTGCCCCGCTAAGGGGCCCTGCACAGACCCCTTTTTCAAGCCCTGGTGACCCCAGTCCAAAGCAGGATTCCAGTGACCACATCTCCCTCTCCCTAAACTATTCCTTGGATCCCCCTGGTCTACTCATGATTTGTTTGGCCAATAAAACCAGAAGGGAGTTTGCTTACACAAAGGACAGAACCTAATTCTTTTGTCTTCCTCTTCCCTGTATTTATTGTGCACCTACCATGTGTCTGGAACTGTGTTAGGCATATGTAACGGTAAACAGGAATGAACAGACCAACTTTATAGCACCTACTTCTGCCTGCTTTGCACTTCACTAATGCACCAAGGCAGATAGTTGGTATTTTATGAAGCTGAACCTCCTTAGCAGTCTTGTTTCGTGTGGCTTCTTTTTTCTGCATGTGTTTGTGTGTACAGGGGCGGGGAGTGGTATCCATCCTGTCTCTGTCCATCCAGAAAGCTTTCAGAATATCTCATCAGATCACACTGAAGAATTTGTCACTCCCGTTAGAATAAGCTCTCTACCTTGGCAGGGAGCTTCCTGCGGGTGAGGACTGTGCTCCCCTCCCCTGCTTCACTGGATTATAGAAGCCTCCAGGGTGGACATGATGCTTTCATTTCCCCTTCCATCCATCTCAGAGTTCTGCGATCTTCACTTGGGGGATACCAAGTTAGGGTTGTTGACTGATTACTAGTCAAAAAAATCTGAGCATCATCCTCCTTATCTCTCAGAGGCAAAAAGCAAAAGGACTTTGCAGAGGAGGGGCTTCTTCCTGTCCGTGCCCAGTCACTCAACATCGGCTGGAGTTCACAGCCTGGCTCTAATTTAGCTGGATATACAGCACAGCTATATGCAGGGCTTCAACCGTCACTGCATCCGGCGGTAGTCCGGCGGCGATGACTTATTAATGTATTACTACACTGATATTTAAATGTGAGTCGTAATGAGAGCTATAAAACATTTACGATAATAGCAATTATTCCAGAACCAAAATGACTAAACACAGAACTCAGACTTTCATGATTTGCTGCTTGGGGCTGGCCAGCCCAGAGATGTCAGAGGATTGGTCACCTCTCAGGCGCTGATCTCTATGACAGCTGCACTTTCTGTTTCTCTAATAAACACAGATTTATCTGATTTCTAGTCTTGGCAGCTTTTGCCCACGCACAGGGCACTGTGCTCTCTCTGGTTCTTGTGCCGTTGCCTAAGTAGCTGGCATTCAATGGAGGCATGGTTGTTACGACCTTGTCACGGCGAAGTACAGTTGGTGAGCATGGACCTTGAAGGCAGAGATCGGCTTCTCTTAGATTCTGGCTCTGCCACTTAGTCTATGCAACCATGGGCAAATTTCTTAATCTCATTACGTTTCCTCCATTGTAACATGGAGATAAGAATAGCACCAAGCTCATAGAGATTTAGTGGTGATTAAATGAGATGTTACTAAAAATTGCCAACCTGAACTGAGAGCTTTCTATATACCAGACAGGCTCTGGTCTAAGGGAGCTACAGTGGGCCATTGCATTTCATTTCTCCCCTCATCCCATGAGGTGGGGACTTTTGTTATCACATCCATTTCATGAATGGAGCAAGCGATGGTACCAAGATTTAAATCCAAGCAAGTCTGACTCCGGAAATGAGGCCTGTATTTATTTCCTGTGGCTGCTGTAACAGATGACCATGGATGTAGTGGCTTAAAACAATACAAGTTTATTCTCTTATAGTCTGGAGGTCAGAAGTCTAGAATAGGTTCACAGGTTTCTACACTGTTGGTAGGAGTGCAAATTAGTACAATCTATCCCATGTATCACCTATCTCATGGAAATTGGTATGGAGATTTCTCAAAGAACTAAAAGTAGATCTACCATTTGATCCAGCAATGTAGCTACTAGGTATCTACCCAAAGGAACAGAGGTCATTACACAAAAAAGACATCTGCTCTCAGACATTCATCACAGCACAATTCACAATCACAAAGATGTGGAATCAACCTAAATGCCCATCAACTGATAAAATGAGAATGAAAATGTGGTGTGTGTATATATGTATACAAAGGGTGCCAAAAAATGTATACACATTTTAAGAAAGGAAAAAAGGATATTAAAATTATAATACTCAAAATCTACTGATAACAAAAGATGAATGCAAATCACGTTTGACTTCTGCAATTACAAGAGATGCTCAAAGTGGTTACCAGCAACATCCAGACACTTCTGATGACGGCGAACTACTGCAGGACTTGTTGCTGTGTGAGGCCTCCCAGATCTTCCCTTGTGCACATCACACACAGTACCATGTGTCTCAGACTTATCATGAATGTGTGCAGTTGTTAGGCTGTTGGAGGTTCTGTTGCATACTCACACCTCCGTTGTCATAATTCTGCATTGTTCTCGAATTTTTTTTTTTTGAGTTGGAGTCTCACTCTGTCGCCCAGACTGGAGTGCAGTGGCC
>NW_007245638.1:1406742-1439145 GCF_000164805.1 Carlito syrichta
GGAGCGGCCACTGCACTCCAGTCTAGGTGACAGAGTGAGACTCCAACTCAAAAAAAAAGATGTGGGGTGCAATGCAGGGATAGGTATACAAATGGTCAGTGTACAGGTAAAGTTTGAGCCTCACTTTGGTCCCCACTTCACCTGGTTTGAGATCAGGTACCCTTATTGATGAAGTGTGCCCCTCCCCTCCCTTGGCAGTTTCCCACTATGGCCAATACCTTTCTTATAGTATTATGATAATTGTTCAGGGTCTGCTTATGTGTGAGAACATGTGATACTCAGTTATTTGTTTCTGTGATAGATCACTGAGTATTATAGACTTTAAGTCCATCCAAGTTGCTGTGAAGTTCATAAGTTTGTCCTTCTTTATGGCTATTTAATATTCCATCGTGTATATGTATCACATTTTTAAAATCCAGCCCATTTTTGATGGGCAGCACAGTGGGTCTCATGTTTTTGCTATTGTGAATAATGCTGCAATAAACATGCGGGTACAGGTATCTTTTTCATACAGTGATTTGAGTTGCTCTGGGTATATTCCCAGAAGGGGGATTGCTGGGTCGTATGCAAGGTCGATTTTTAGATCTTTTAGGAATTGCCACACTGTTTTCCACAGAAGTTGTACTAGCTTACACTCTCACCAACAGTGTAGAAGTGTTCCCTTTTTCCTGCATTCAAATACCACTTCAAAATGGCCTTGTGCTTCTTGAACGACAACCGAAATCTCACCATTTACTCTGACTGTCCTACCTGCCGCATGATGCTAGCATTCATTTGATTAAAGCCATCTTTTGAGCGAGCATTATAATTCATAATCATATAATTCAACTTTGAAAAGTAATACATAGATAACATCTCTTAAAATGTATATAAATTTTTTGGCACCCCAGTACACGTACACATATGTATATACACACACACACTATGGGATACTACTCAGTCATAAAAACAAATGACATAATGTATTTTGCAGCAGCTTGGATGGAACTGGAGACCATCATCATCCAAAGTGAAGTGATGCAGGAATGGATAATTCAACAGCACATACTCTCACTTATAAGCAGGAGCTCGACTAAGGACCCGCAAAGGTATATATAATGGCATAATGGATACTGAAGACTCAGAAGGGGCAGGGCAGGAGGGGCAGTAGGGATGAAAAATCATCCATTGGGTACAATGTCCACCAGTGGGGGTGGAGGGCACACATACAGTCCAGACTTCTTCACCACTATACGGTGCATCTATGTAACCAAAAATCATTTGTGTTCACTAAAGCTATCAAGATCAAAATAAAGATATAAATACAATGTGTTCACAGGGCTGCTTTTCTTTTGGGGCTTCAGGGAGAGAATTCGTTTCCTCGTTCTCTGCAGTTTGTTGAGGCCACCACATCCCTTGGCTTGTGGCCCCATCCTTGCATAGTCCCAGCCTCTTGCTTCTGTGGTCACATCTCTTACTACACACTGCGATCGTCTGCCTCCCTCTTACAAGGACCCTTGTGATTACAAGGAGGGACCCCCAAAAACAAATTTTTAAATTAAAAAGTGTGTATGTATTCTTACATGTTTGAATTTCAGTCACTTTCAAAATACTGTCCTTGATGCAATACACCTATCAAGATGCTTTTTCTATTGCTCAAAACAGTTTTTTGAACTCATCCATTTTGATGCTTTTTAGTGCTTCTGCTGTTTTTTGGTTCACCTCTTCCACATCAGCAAAATGTTTCCCCTTGTGGACTTTTTTCATCCAGGGAAACAAAAAAATTTGCTTGGGGAGAGATTGAGTGAACAGGGAGGGTAAGGCACTGGGGTCGTACTGTTTTTGGTCAAAAACTGCCGAATTCTCAGCATGGTGTGGGTAGGTTGTTCATGTAAATCACCCATCATGAAATGAGCAAATGCCTTGAAAGAATCTCTGAAAACAAAAAAATTCACTGAGGCCAAATGCAGCCATTCGCAACCACACTAGCTGGGTACACTGATGCCGATGGGTTCCTAGAACACTTACCTAGTGGGGAAAGCCTGTGCCAAAAGGGGCCTGCCCTTCAAACAGATAATTCTGTTTTTTGGGGGGGTCCCTTCTTATATATGGGGTGCTTTCTTGGCACAACTGAGACTAAAGGCTGCTTTAGGGGAGGACAGGGTGTTTTCCTACACAGGAAGAGGCCCACTCTCTGAAATGGCAGACAGTCCTCAATGGAAGTGGCTGTCACCACCCCTGGAGAGCTTCGTCTTGGCTTCTGTCCCTGGCTCATCGCTGTTCCCTGCTGAGTGCTAGTGTGGGCCTGTCTCTGGTATCACTCAAGATAGCCATCTCTGATCTGGAGATGCTATGTCCAGCTGTAGCCACGCCACCCTAGAAACCTTAATAAGGCTGACATTTCCCTCTGTCTCCTCCGATTAGGCCATCGCTTTATCACTCTGTGTTTTCCTGGCTCTGGGTGTAATCTGTGTGTTGTGTGTCCATAACACCATGTAATTGGCTCTAATGCAACAATATTATCTATGAGCATGTATCACATAACTGCAAAACCAGGCATCTGTAGTAAGTGCCATTATGGCCTCCCAGAGTGCCAACTTCCCTGGGGTACTCTTGGAACCCCGGGTCCTCTTCTCCACATGGGTGGGAATGCAGGCTCCTTGAGTCAGATAGATCCTCTGTCAGACTGGCCCATTCATGCTGTCTTGAGACAGGTTGACCTCTTTTAAGCCTAGATAAGCAAGGTGGTTCCCTGCTTAATGGTCCCCAAGAAGGAGACTCCTGGGGAGTCATCAGTACCGTGGCAACAGGATGTCTGTCTTAAGTGGATCTCAAGATGTTCTGACCTTTACTTATACATATGGGTGTCCGACGGCCAGCACCCCAAGCCTGGAAGAAAGTGTGATGTCTGTCGGTGCCTACATTGGTTTTACAGAGCTAGACTTAGTCACAGTGGGCAGACTCCGTCCCTGAACAGCAGCTGAGTATAAATACTGTGGCTGGTCCCTGTGAGAAATCTCTAAACTGCTGGCATGGGGGACGCCGCACATAGTGTGTGGACCTCAAAGGGGGTTGTGAGGATTCACTGCTGCCCCTCCCTCTTGCTTGGCTCAAGCAGGGCAAGAGGAAGGAAACTGAGGATGCTGAAGATCCTTGGGGCTGTTCTCTAGGTGCCCAATCTCCTCCCTGGCTCACGTGTCACAGCAAGACTGACTTGTGGCTGCCAGCCGGCAGTCATCATGGCACCAGGAGTCAGGGCCTCCAGCTAATGACCAGACCCTGTAACATTCTCTGAGGCCCAGGAGTGTGGATATTACTGGCTAACTATTCACATCTGCGTAGATGGCTTCTCTTTGTGGACTCGGCTCCAGGAAAGCACAGTCTGAATGCTCACTGGGCCCACTGAAGTTGAGAGAGGCATCCCCAAGCCTCTCCCTGCACCCAGGGTCTCGACCCTCAGCTTCTCCTTCTGAGTACCCTGTCCTTTCTAGACAGTACTCCCTTTATGGTTTCCCTCCTACCTAGGCTGAACTTGCTTGTTTCCCCTAGCTGTGTACTGCTATGATTTGCCTGGGGGCTCTAGGAAACTCTAAAAATCAGGAAGAAGAAAGATATAATAACACATCCTTCAAGAAAACCTAAACAGAATGTCATAGGTTCTCTCATGAACTCTCTACTTTCCTCTAATGAGCTCATGTCAAGGACATTGCTTTCAAGTGAGCTTGCCAAGGTCTTCCAATAAAGATGTTCATGATGTCTATAATAACAGCAGTAATCATGCTGATACTATTTATTATGTGTTTACAATGTGCTAGCACCAGACTGAGTGCTTTGCACATATGATCTCATTTAATTCTCCCAACAATCCTGAGATACTATTGTTGCTTCTAGTTGGAAGCCCAAAAAGCTCAATATCCCCTGCCTAGAGCAGCACACAGCTATAGTTGTGGAGCCAATATTCAAAGCCAAGAGGCTTTGAATATTTTGATATGTGATATGTCTTTAACCACTATGCAGACTTGCCCCTTCCAGGTCTGTTTTCACACAGATGTCAGCTGTCCAGCTTCCATGACTTCCAAAGGTGAAGGCGAATCTCGTGGCTTTGTGGTGGACTCACCCTCTACCGACTTTGAAGTGGCAGAGATTTGGACCGTGGTGTCTGCCTGGCTGCTGCAGGGCAGTGGCATGATATCACCCTCCTCCTGTCCGAGGAGCAGGGAGAGCTGAGCACAGCACGAGGGCAGTGGGAGAGGCTACTCAGAAGAGAGGACAACTAGGTCTCAAAGCTGTCTAAGGTCAAGGTTTGGCTAACACATCTGAGTGTTGCTGAAAGCTCTTACTGTTGGGTGGGCTGAGTGGAATTGAAAGAACCAAGAGAACAGATCTGCTCCTTAAGCAAAGCTTATCTCTTGCCTGTCTGGAGTGGGCGATGGGTCTCCGAGGGCATATGAGGCAGGAGGAACAAGAGAGATGTGGGAGAAGGACGGAGGGGGAGGAGAAACAAGGGCGGGAAGCCACCTCTTTCGCATTACCTGCTCTCTCGGACTACCCTGGGTGCTGCATATTACCGAGTTCCTTGATCTCCCTGTGGACCGTTTAAATTAAAGCTCATAACCATTGTGTGGGCTCATAATGAAAACAACTGATGCTGCACTGATTAGTCCATTACTCTCAACTGTTAGAAAACATAATGATCTCACAAGGGGCCTTATTCACTGACGTATAGCAGTCGAGCTCTCATTTGACACCTCAAATTAGCAGCCAAAGCAATAACAGCTGGGGTTTTTGTCTCAATATTTGTACCCGACTCTAAAGTGATTTGGCACTGGGTGAGCGTTATTTTTAAACACACGGCTCTCACCGCCAAGTAACATTTTAAATGGTCTCCAGGTGTCATGTAAAACCGACAGAAATAAATAAAAACAATCAGCTGCCAATTTGGGTCTTTGATGATACGGATTCCTTAACAAAAGGGCTTGTCTTTGGGTCTTCTTTCATTATATATTCGTATTACCACGGGCTAGGAATTCATCTCCATCTACTCAGCAGAGCCTCGGTGTTAAAAGAAAAAAAAATGCCTCCAAAAAAATGTAAAGAGTGCAAGATCAAAAGAGGAAGATGACTCCTCAGATCCCGCCACTACTCAATCAGATGCTCCATGCTTAAGTATTTGTGACATTCCATTGTTTTGGGTCCCTTGATTCTGAAGAAGTCCTTACTCGTTTATTGAGATGATCACAGAATTTATTTTAAACTGTATCTTAAATGACCATGTGAATACAATAATCTTGGTCTCCCAATTCTATTTCATCATTCACAGCCTGGGACTCAGGACAATCTTGTCCACTACGTCATTTAGCAACCAGGCAATTGCCAGTATGCCAAGATGCCCACATGAGCCACAGATGAAAGAGTAACCATCCTACCCAGATAGTTGAGTTTGCAGTTGAGTTGAGTTTGGTGCCTAGCGCAGTAAAAGAGGAAGAAAGAGAACATTTAAAAATAAACACGAATGTGTGCACCAGGCAGGGACAGAGAGCAAGTCTGTGTTTTGCCCTGTTGTATAGCCAGAGACTGGGCGAGCTTTTGGCACATAGGAAGGCTCACTGTTTACGGAATGTGTTGGTGAGTTTCAAAATAGAAAGGGTCATATTTTTGGCATCTTTTGACACAAATTTCCACTCTTAGCAGCCTTCTGGGCTAATCTAGGAATATAAACTCAACTGCCTATGGGAATGAGACTTGTCATGCAAGTGGGAGCTATGTAGGGACTGCAGTCACACAGCTTTGCTAAACAGGATCACCATTTCTCATTTCATTTCAAGGAATTGCGCTATGTTGGAATGGGGGTGCAGTGTCGCCAGTTCTTCCTTTTTTCTTTTTTAAAGAGAAAGCCAGACTTCTAGAATTTTCATATGCAGTCTCCTGGTTTTTTAATACTGGTAACTAAATCACCCTGAGGAACAAAACCCACTAATGAAACACCTGGGGGCTGGATTTGGCTTGCAGGTGCCAGGTTTTGGGCTCTGAACCAAACAAATTAATTCAATAATTTGAATCAAGAAAAAAAAAAAATATATATATATATTTTTTAAAATGCATTTGAATTTTCATCATATTGCCTAGTGGGATTCAGAATGGCTCCAGTGTCCTCCAATCACAGAGTATTTTATTTCATTTTATTATTATTATTTTTTGAGTCAGGGTCTCACTCAGTCGCCCAGGCTGGAGTGCAGTGACATGATCATGACCATCACAGCTTACTTCAGCCTCAACCTCCTGGGCTCAGGAGATCCTTCTGCCTCTGCCTCCTGAGTAGCTGGGATGACAGGTATGCACCACCATGCCCAGCTAATTTTTTTATTCTTGTAGAGATGAAGTCTTGCTATGTTGCCCAAGCTGGTCTCGAACTCCTGGGCTCAAGCAATCCCCCAGACTCAGCCTCCCAAAGTGCTGGCATTACAAGCATGAGCCATAGCGCCCAGTCAACAGAGTTTATTCTACAATATACTTTAGATGATCATGTAAATTAAAATTGCATAAGTAAACCAAAGAAAACTTCATAAGGTAATAAAAAATGGCATTATGGAGACATGTGGTTGAAACCTCGCTTCTCTACTGTGTCTCCTGAAGGGTGTTGCCAGCTGAGATACACCCGAGAAACCTACTATTCAAATGAACTATCTTTAAGTGATTGACACTTATTCCAGGATTTCCTCCCCATCATTCAAGACAAAGATCCCTGAAGAGGTATCTATTTGTACGGATGCATTCCACTGGGCAGGTGAGCTATCATCTAGTTTCTGCACATGACCCATCGGTTCTGCAGTTAAACATATAAATCACTATTCGTAGACAGTTTGGAATGGAGTCACTTCAGTACTGTTAGCAGAAAGAACCGCACGGGGTGCCTGAGGCTCTGTTCCCAGGTTGAGATGCCAGAGAGGTCATGCTTTTGCCCTCTGATATTTGCATAGGAGGGATTCTCTCAGGGAGCTGGGTGCAATTTATGCCTTGGGGTACCTGGGCTCACCAACAGGCAAGGGACTGCAGTGCCTACGTGCCGGGCCTCTGGTCACTGCTGGTAGCCAGGGATCAGTGATATGGAATCTGATCTCTTCCCAGGTTGCCTCCTGACTGGACAGCAACCTGTTGGGGTATTAGGATGGCATCCCCCCCAAGCAGTGGTTCAAGACCTGGAGGACCCTGGAAAGGGAGGGTGCTGTCCCCATGTGGGAATGCAAAATATTCCCTTTGGCAAAATGCTGGAGATGAAGAGATGACGGCATGACAGGACATAAAGGCTGGTTTCACTAATTTTTGCTTCCTGTCTGCTAACATAGGGGCAGGCAGATGACAATAAAGAGAAGTGGATAAAGAGTCAGAAGATCTGTTTTCTGGCCTGGTTCTCCTGTGAATATTTCCTATGGCTGTGGACAAGTCATTTAACCTTTCCAGGGAAGTTTCTTTTTTAAAAAAATGAAGTGTTGAAACCAGTTGACCTCTAGAGTCTTTCTAGCCTATGATTTCGCTTTCTGATTCCAGCTGGGTTGGGGCTGGCTCTAAAATGGCATTTCTGGATTAGGAGTCATTTTCCAAACAACAGTAGAAGTGGTCATGGATGCCCAGATCTGCTCGGGTCGGCACAAAGGCAGCACAGGACATCTGGCCAAACTCTGAAAGTCGCAAGCAGCCCCGCTGTGTGGCATGTGAAAATAGTTATGCAGGGTTGGCTCTTTTTCTTTGTCTTCATGCAGATACCTGGCTCAGCTTCCATGGGGTTAACGGGCTTGCTTTCCTACCAGGCTGCTCCATCTTTTACCTATGGAGATGGGAGGGGCTCAGACAGGGGAGATTTTCCTCCCTAGATGATTTTGTGAATGTCATCTGCAAGGCTCCAAGAAGTGAACAATATAAGTTACTATTCGAGGACAGTTTGGAACTGAGTCACTTCAGGCAACTAATTCACGTAGAGATGGTTTTGCTATGGTGGGCTATGGTTATAAGGCTCCTACTCCTGGGTTTCAAGGAAAATGGGTCTTTTGTAGGTATAAGACCCAGTTGTTTAAACTCAGATAGAGAAATGGCAGAACAGAGGGTGAAGGGAGTGGCAGATACTTTAGAGATTTACCTTTAGAAAATGCACTGTCGCCGGGCTCGGTGGCTCAGCCTGTAATCCCGCGCCTTTGGGAGGCTGAGGTGAGTGGATTGCCTGAGCCTGCGGGTTCGAGACCCCCCTGGGCAATGAGACCTCATCTCTACAATAAATCAAAAAATCAGTGGGGCGTGGTAGCGCATGCCTGTAATTCCGGCTACTTGGAAGGCTGAGGCAGAAGATTGCCGGAGCCCAGCAGGTCGAGGCTGCGGTGGCCGGGAGCGGCCACAGCACTCCAGTCTAGGCAACAGAGTGAGACTCCAACTCAAAAAAAAAAAAAAAAAAAGCACTGTCTAAACATTCTGCTTCTGAATGGATTTGGAAAGGTCTGGAGCAGGGCAGGGAGCTATGGTGATTTGCAAAGGGCATGTTCTATCCAGACAGGGTATCCACCCACACTCAGCTGTAAACCCATGCTGCCTGATCAGGTGAAGAGATGATGGTATGAACAGGACATAAAGGCTGGATTCACTATTTTTTGTTTCCCGTCTACTAACATAGTCATGAACAAAATGTGGCATTGCTCACATTTTGAAGAATGTAGTGGCTCACACCTGTAACCCCAGCATTTTGGGAGGCCAAGGTAGGAGAATCTCTTGAGCCCAGGAGTCTGAGGACAGTCTGGGCAACACAGTGAGACCTCAGCGCTAAAAAAAAAAAAAGAAATTAGCTAGATGTGGTGGTGCATTCCTATAGTCCCAGGTACTCGGGAGGCTGAGATGGAAGGATCACTTGAGCCCAGGCGGTAAAGTTCTGTGGTGAGCTGTGATCATGCCACTGAAACCTGGGTGACAGAATGAGACCCCGACTCAAAAAATAAAAATAAACAAATATGGCAATTTGAATTGGAATCAATTACAATGAACTAAAAACTTAACAATTCAGTTTCTCAGCTGCACCTTAAGTACTCAAGAGTCAGATGTGGCCAGTGGCTCGCACCCGAACAGCATAAAAATCAACATTTTTTTCATCACAGAAAGTTCCATTGGCTAGCACTGCTCAAGACCATCACAGCCACAGGTGGGCCTGGAGTTGTCATAGCTTCTAGATATTGAGAAATTGAACTTACAGACTTTATATAAAATTACTTGAGTTTTAAATATTGACAATAAATTCTTTTTTTTTTAAACACTGGAAATACTATTAAAAAAAAAAAACACCAATACCTGCTGGTTTTATTCAACCATGGGCTAGGAATTGATCCTCTGATTCAGTTGTAAGTCAAAAGAAAATGGACTCTCTAGAGCTGTTTCCCAATGAGTTTGAAGATCCAGATATTACCTTGGGGAAGCGCAATCATTATTCCCTCATCCCTCCTCCTCACACACCCTTACTTTTGAGGGCCTTCAAAGATGGGAAATGGAAGCTCAGGGAAAAGCAGGAATGCAGGTCCAATTTTCCCAGCCCTGTGTTTCCACCTCCTTCCTCGTGCGGTCCTTCCATAAAGCCAACTGGTGGGAGGGGGGCCAATTTTCTGTGTGAGGTCCTAGGATCTTGGCTTTCAGGACTCAGGCCCTGAGTGGACTCCCGGCTACAAGTAAGCCGAACTGTGGGTCTTGGGCACCCTGCATGGGAATGGCAGCAGGCAGGTTTGTCGTTCAAGGGAGACATGGTTTCCGGACTTGGAGATCCATGAGTGTCACAAGACAGCTACCAAATGTGAGATATTCCCTAAACATACTCAAGTATTGGTCACCAAAGTCGCTGCGGGAACTGAGGGCATGGAGAAAGGGCAGAGGCCGGCCATCGGTGCAGGGGCTCCCTTGCAAATCAGCACAGAAGCTCCGCCTTGGGAGTGACCTATATGCCTTTCTCCACTGGCCCCTGCATCTCGCCCCTGAGATAAAACCCTCTGGACTCTTTCTTCACAGATGCAGAGCTATTTTCCTCTTCTTTTTTTTTTTTAGATGGGACAAAAGTAAACCAAAAGGTTGCTTCCAAACCAAGTCTCTCAAGTCCTAATTTCAGCCCAGAAACCTGGAAGCTGGGGTCTGTGGTCCCCGGGACAGCAAGACCTCCATGATGTGACTCTACCTAAGTTACTCACAGGAGAAGTTGACAGGAAGTCTGTTGATTCAAGATCCTTTGTTGATCAAGAACAATTATTCTCATCACATCCTCTTAATCCAAGAATGCATACGAATACATTTGCAACTTCAGAGACTAAACTATCTCCTGGTTAATAGGAAAATGGAATCCACTGGAAACCACACGGTACCCCCACATTCTAGGTACTTGAAAGGTTACAGTGCTGCTTATTTAAATAGAAAAATGTGTTGTAGATTTCAAAGTACTGGGTGCTTTCTCCTAAAGTCGGTGCTGTCAAAAGTGCAACTATCATCAAACTTTGAGACTGAATGGCTATGAAGGAGGTGTATTGTGCAGAACAAGAGCAGTTCTAGAAAACTAGTTCCTTTCCTAGTATTCTGGGGCCGGATCAATGTCACTGATGCCTTCTACAAAGTGCAATTTTAATCCCGATTGCATAAGCACATTACAATTTACAGCACAGCATCAAAAGAAAAATCATATCTGGAGATATTTTTAAGACTTTCATTAAGCAATGACAGTTCTATATTCAAAACTATGTCATGACTAAATACCCTGATTTCCAAGATGGTTGAAACAAAATGTTTGTAGCTCCCAGAGAAATCCACGTAAAACATTTTGTAAATAAAAATGAGCCTTGTCTCTGTTACAGCACACCAATTATCATTGTAGCTCTGATTTTGTTCTTATTAAAAAGATAAAAAAGGCCGGGCTCGGTGGTTCAGCCTGTAATCCCGCGCCTTGGGAAGCTGAGGTGAGTGGATTGCCTGAGCCTGCGGGTTCGAGACCAGCCTGGGCAACTTGGCAGATCTCATCTCTACAATAAATCAAAAATTAGCTGGGTGTGGTAGTGCACGCCTGTAGTTTTGGTTACTTGGAAGGCTGAAGTGGAAGGATCGCCGGAGTCCAGCAGGTTGATGCTGGGGTGGCTGTGAGTATGCCACTGCACTCCAGCCTGGGTGACAGTATGAGACTCCAACTCAAAAAAGAAAGAAAAAGAAAATAAAAATCACCATTCAGCTGGAGAAATACAAAATCAAAGTAATGGAAAGGTAGACTGTTTCAGTAAAATACTACACTGTTTAACATTTAAAATAATTCTAGGACAACCACAACTCCTTGGTTCTGTTTGGGTACAAGACATCACAGAGACTCCAGAGACTGAGGTGATCTTTAATTTAGTTAATTAATTTCAACTTGACCCAGTTCCACGTACTTTAACTGACCACCTATTACGTGCCAGGCTTATGCAAGGTGTGGAGATAAGTCAGAAAAACAGTACAAAAGTATTTACTAACTTTACTTACAATGAGTGTCCTGACTGGCATCTATTATTTGTCAGGCATACATCAACGATATCTCCTTTAAGCCACACAGCTGCCCTCAGGCATAGGTATTACTGTTTCCATTTTTCAATAAGAAATAAATCCCAAACCACCCAGTTGGGAATGCTACACTGGAAGACAGTTCAATGGGAGGACTCGGACACCTCCAAGCTCAACCATAGCTTCATACCTCCATGTCTGGGAACTGGATCTGATGCTGATTAAGCTGGGGTCATAAATATAGATCTGAGCAGCATATGGTCAACTTTTCAAAAAGAACAACTATGGATTTTGAGTTATTTTGGGTGTTCACTATAGTTGGTAATCTCACTAACACACATAATTGTGTGCGTTCTGATAGGAATTCTTTCATTTTTATTTTTTGTAGCAGAGCAGTTAAGTGGAGATGCTCAGCTCTCAGGCAGAACTGACTGTGAGGACTGGAAGAGCAGTCCCTTTGGACTTGCCAGTGTCGCTCTGGGCCAGTTATTCAACCTCTCTAAGCCTCAGTTTCCTCACTGGTAAAATGAGATTACTAGAATGTTCCTTGTAAAGTTGAGGTGCGATTTTAAATAGGATGCTGCATTCTAATGTCTTATTGTAGTTCCTGGAAGATGTTCAAAAATGGAGGTAGATTCTCCAAAGTAGCAGATGCTAAGACATGAAGGCTATAGCAGTACGAGTATTATAATGAGCATACTAATTATTAAATTATGATGTCATTGTAATATATTATCATTACATCATCACCATTTGTTAATCAGAGCATCTACTTTCACACCCAGTTGAAGTGGGTGATACATCACTACTCGCATTAAACTCTGGGTTTTCTGAACTGGACAGACAATGTCCTTGAATGCCCTAAGACCTAGTGCCTAGGACCTAGTACCTGTCAGTCAGGACACCAACCCCACTCTAGGAGAGTGAGCACAACCTGATCTAGGAATCTGGACCATTGATAATTTCTTTTCATTGCCTTCTTGTTATACCAGATAAGGATTCCCCCCCTCCATTCACTCTTCGGTGTCTACCTGTGGGGTTCTGTGTCAAGTCATGCTGAACCTGCTGGAATGTGGTTGAAATAAAACTTCCCTTAAAGTCTGGTTAATTTCACCACTGCTTTAACTCTTGAATCTCTCCTCTTTACACATGGGCTGAGAGGGAGCTCAGTACACAGGCTGATTGATGCAGGGCCTGCAGAGCAGGAGATGGGGCAGGGTGGGATGGCTCTTGTGATAAAAATGTGGAACTGGATTCATCTCTTTTGTGTCATCTACATATGCATAAACTCAGTTACAGATGCTGTAAAATCAAAGGGAATTTGGAGACTAGTTTAACTCTTGAGAAGAACGTCCCAGAAAATGAGACATGAGATATTCCTAACTGCCTCTGGAGGAGTTCTGGACTCCATGTCACTAAGCTCCTCCTGCATACCTGTCAACCATTCTGGTAAGCTCTGACCCATAGAGCTTGATCTACCGACTACCTGCTCATTTCAACCTTCATGATACCCAGCATCTGGCTCTATGCTGCATATACTGTGTGTCCCTGCTTTTTGGATGGATTAAAGTGGAGGTTGCCTGCACTGGCAGTTAACTGAAACAAGTAGGGATCGGTGGCAGAGTGGAGTCTACACACCCAATCCCAGGGAGGCAGGTCCTCCTCGGCCACCGCTGACCGCAATGCGGAAGTGCAGGCCTGAGGGTTCCAGGGCTTCTAGTTTTTCAAGAGAAGCTGGAAATCTGGATTTTTATATAAGATACCTTAATTTTTAAATGTAAACTGCTAATTTCAATTTTTAAAAAGCACTACAAGAAACAAAAAAAGCCATCTGTGGGGGCAATATGGTCTTGGGTCTATCCAGTTTGCGCCTCTAGTTGAAAGACAGCTGAAAGCTGGGTTATCCCTTGATTCTGTCATGGGCAAACATTTGCCCTCCTCCAACCTCCTAAATAATATCTAAAACTTAATGATGGGTTTTGAAAGGACAAATTGTGCTTAGGGTCCCCAAGTTTACCAGGGCGGGGGGGGGTGCTTCTAAAACCTAACTGCATGGAGGTGCCCAGTTTGGACAAAGAACGTGGGTCCAGAATTTGGAGTTCCAGGTTCTAGTTTCTCTGCTACCACCAACTTGCCGTTGACCTCAGGAGAGTCTCCTAGCCAGGGATAGGGCAAGGATGAACCCAGTGATGCACTCAGGGTGCAGAATGTCAGGAGACAAGTGTCTCCCTGCAGTGCCTGCTCCCTGTGTTTTATCTGGACATGAGAAAGTCATCCTGGAGACACCTAAGGTCCTACCAGTGCCAGCCAATAATAATGTCACTGAATCCCCCAAATTGGCAGGTGACATCAATGGGAGGGAGAGCTTTAACTCAGCCCACGCTGGTTATCTCCTGACCTATTGCATCTCTGAGCAATTCAGCTGCTACCTGTGAGTTATCAAGTGCAGGCCACTCACTGGAGACGAGAGGATTTTCAGGATGCGTTTCTGTTATCTGTGCTCTGACATTTTTGACAACGCATCTACTGAACTTCTGACTTGCTACATTTAGTCAGGAGACTATGTATGAAAATATTTTTTATTCTCCCACAATGCTACTGAGAAAAATTTAATGATGTATTTTATTAATGAGGTTTTTTCATTTTTTTTTTCTGACCCACGATGGCACATGGGGTAGAGAGGTGTTGCTAGAACTGGTGGGAAACCTGGCCATCCTCCACCTGGCTGGCAGGGGCTAGAAACCCGTGGCTGGGAGCACCACTATGGAATTCCTGACTACACAGAGTCGGGAATGCAGTCTTGGCATATCCAACTGCAGCATAAGCACAACTTACTTGGAGAAAACCTAGTACTGTATGTGAATCACCAAAAGTAAAGAACAGGTGGGAATTCAAGGGCAATGATTTGAGTAATAGAAGGGGGTGAAGTGCCAAAAGTCAAGGCTGTATTTTTTTGGGGGGGGGGGGGGGGGGAGGTGTTTGGAAAACAGGGCCCTCAAACTGCAGAGTGTCAAAGTCAATGGTGAAGGCCAGGAGTGAGAAAAAAATCATCTCTGGGACTACGACGTGAGTCAGTGAAAAAGCAGGATTACTTCCTTTCTTCTGTGAGTTTGATTTACCTTCAACTTTGTGGGGACACGTTAACTGGGTAAAGGGGATGAGACAAGGCCAATTTTACAAGCTTGTGGGAGGCTCTGATGGTCTCCCTGGCAGGACTGTGAGTCTTTGATAGTTTGCCTCATCCAGGTCTGGGGGCCAGTTCATGCCACCCTTCAGCACATGCCGGCCATGCTTTCCGGGAGCCAAACACCTGACAGCCTTGGCCACACAAATTCAGAAGGCAGCTTGGTAGAACGGCTAATCACACAAGCTCTGCAGTTAATTAAGCAGTTGTTTGGCTTCTCTGAGATGGGCTACTTCTTTGTACAAGGAAGTGGTAATCATAGTACTCCATTGAGGGTGTCAAGAGCCAGAGTATGTAAAGCACTGGTCATGGTCCTGGGCATGAGTAACTGCTAGCTATGGTCGTTTTCCCCATTACTTCTCCCCTGCAGTGGCACAGAAGCCATGAGAAGTTTCACCCATACTATGCGTTTCTTCTTACTCCCTTAAAAGCATAGGGGGTGGTTTATTTCCCTGTCCCCCATACTCTGTGCTGGTCATCCCCATGGCGCACGAGCCACAGGTGAGGCTGAAGTGGGCAGATTTTAGTCTTTTCCAACCTTGTACCAGCTCATTTCTCCTCATGGTCAGTGCTTTCCTCCTCCCAGACTTACCCCTAAGTTCTCATTTGATAGAACTGGCGAAACCCACCTCAGCTTCCATGGAGAGAAGCTTTATAGTATTTCCATTCACAGGAAGGATGAAATCACAGGGTTAGTGCATGAGAAAAAGTTCTACTAGTCATTGATAGCCACAAACATACCTTAAGTTAATTCTGAGAGCTTTCCATGAAATAATCATGGGCCCTTTCTTGTATTCTACCTCATGTCAGAGAAAACACATTGGAAACATTCCATTTTGTCTTCTTAATTTGCAGACTTTTGAGCTTTAGATATTCAAAAATGACCCTTCTGGAGATAGGGTGTTCTGAACTCTCCTCTCTCTGAAGAATTTATTAAGTGAATGTGTGACACCCTCACTTAGTTCCTATTTATTATTTCATTGCCAGGATTCTTTATGGTGCCTAAATTGTGATTACAGAGAAGCATTATAAAATGTCAATGTGTGGATGAGATTTCTAAGGTCTGGGGGTGGGGAGGGAGGTTCTTTAAATGGAGATGTCAACTCCAGCCAATTTCAGAATGGTTTCATTAAGATAAATGGTTTCAAAGCCATGTGTCTCTGCTGGAAATTAAAAACCCATGGAATAACTGATTATGATTAATTTTAAGTACTTAGCCGTGTGAAATCAAATGGGTACGTCTTTAAAACAAAGCTATTGATCTGGCTTTGTTTGGAAGTGAGGAGATAAACTAATCGGATCCTTCAGGCTCTTGACAATGATGAGGAATGAGAACTTTTTTTTTGTCTTTGGTTACAGGTTTTTAAGATTTAACTTGGAGACACCTGGTGTATCTGGATACCAGTTTTTTTGGTTTTTGTCATTTTTAACAGCAAACATCTAAGTAGAGAGAAGCTGTCCGACTCTTTCCTGGGGAGGGGTCGACAGGGATGAGGCATGTAAGGGCGAAAGTTGTGGAAGAAGGAGGGACAACATTTGTGAGAGTCCCTCATAAGTTGTCTCTTTTTAAAGTTGAGGAAATAGACCCAGAGAGGTTAAGATGTTTCTCTAAGCCCCACAGCCTCTGGGATTCCACCTCCGTGTGTCTGGCTGTAAGGCCCTCTCCCCTCTGTCCCATATGCCCTCCTGGGGAGGCGAGACAACACTACTGCTAGCACAGAGAGTGAACATGCGGGCTGTCAGGTCGTCACAGCTGTCTCATGGCAGCTGGTGACTTCCATTTCCTGGTCTCTTCCCAAGGAATTTTCTCATTTTTCTCCTTCTCTCTGTCAATGGAGGAAAGAGGTGACATGCTCCTAGCAGCCGTTTCTACAAACGCTATTCTGCAGGCCGGAAAAATCCTCCTCCCCAGTCCCAGTCTTCCTATCAGAGAGGTCCTGGGTCACCACATTTGGGCTGGCGTCCTCTCCCTCGTGGACATGCATTTGTTGCTGCTTCTGGGGTCAGAGTTTGGGTGAGGAGAGACCATCAATCTCAGAAATGACAGCCTGACCTCCCCGGCAGTGGGTCCTGCCTTTTCCGTAAGGGAATTCTCGGCTTTCGTCCGATTTCAAGAAGCTTGCAGCATCAGCATCCCCTTTTATTTCCTGTGATTCCTCTTGGAATCACCTTCCTCTCACACAACGTGGAAAGGTTCCCTCCAGCCCGCTGCTAGTGTCTGTGGGGCCAGGTGAAAAGGAGGATGAAGGGAGGACCTTTTATTCTTTCCTTCACATACAAAGGAACATTTTAATGTATGCATTCATCTATTAACTTGGCATTCATTCATTCCTCCGGAATCAGGGCTAGGTAACCTGTGACTATGTCATTTTTTAATTTTCAGAGGGATGCTCAAGAAATCCTACTCTCCTGTAACTTACTGGCTAGAAATGTAGCATCGGAATTATTTTTAGAACCAAGCAATTACAGAATTTGGAAAGAGGAAGTCACTCCCAAGATAGAGCAACCAACCCCTTCATTTCCCAAATGAGAAAACTGAGGCTCCAAGAGCTGAAGAGTCTTGCCCAAGGTCACATGGCTAATTAGTGGCAGAATGGGGACTGAACCACACGTCTCCTGACACAAGTTCTACTCTGCTGTATTGCCTGCCTCTCCAGGGTTCTCCAAAACAGGGACAGCTGAAAGTGTAGCTCTGATGAGAACAATCAAAATGTTTGCTTACACAATTCAACTTTAGTTTGAATGACCCCAAGATGACTCCTAGCTGACTTTCCTCCTGGAAATCAAGTATCCTTAGTTAGACCCATTGAAGAATCCAGAACCCAGAGAGAGAGAGAGCTACACATTTCTTCCTAGCTAAGGTGTCCGGGGTGGGATTATGGGGAGGGGACTGCCCTCTCTCATCTTTACCCACCCCATCCCCCTTGCCACTGTAAGGTCATGGTCACAGCTTAAAGTTTGATTTGAAACCTGAGATGAGATCCCAGGAGCAGTGGCAATGACTGGACTTTCCCTGGCTGTGTGGCATTCCCCTGTCCTGTGCCAAGGTCCCTTTCTAATTCTGGGTAATTCCGACTGACCTCCTGGTGCTAACCTCTCTCTCACGGGCCCCAGACCTGGAACCTGTCTCCGGGCATGTCCACACTCAAAGACACCCTCCCTGATGCCGTGACAGGCTCTGGGGGGCTGCTCCAGCCCATCTGTCTCTCCCAGCAACAAATACTGCGGGCACATGGGTTGGGGGGAGAGAAAGACTCAATTGAGACTTAATTAGCAGGAACCCCAGTCTGCAGGAGGTAAGAAATCACACTTTGCTGCCTGCAAACACTTTGGCCAAGGTGAGCCGGAGGGATCTCCTGGTTCCCAATTTTAATAGCACTGCAGTAGAAGACCAGAAATGCATCCACACGGACCCCCCTGCACACGCACTCCCCCTCTCTCCTCCCGACATGGACACACACATACACACGCACGCACACACAAGGCAGCGATCACAAAATCTACTCACAGGATCTCCAAATCGCGCAGCGCTCGGAAGGCTCCATCTTCAATGCAGCTGATGTGGTTGTTGTCCAGTTGCCTGTGGAAAAGCAAGGAGAGCATGAAGGCTGAGCGGGGGCAGCGCCGCGGGGCCGGGCGGCCCGGGGCCACCCGAGCGCCTGTCCCTCCACCCCCTTGCAGGCGCTGATCATCCCCGCCAGGAGCTCGTGCAGAGCCAGCCTGTCTGCCACGCTGCTCCGTCTCTCCTCTCTGACTGTCTGAGAGAACTACACAGACGAGCGCACCAAAAGGCTGTCAGGTCTCAGTAAATATTAATTGCGCATTTTTTTTTTAGGCAGAAGGGAGTAATTTCATTACATTAGGGCATCCAATCCATTACGAGCTCTTACCGTCATGTCACTGAAACAATTTCATTAAGCTAAAGGCCTGTAAATCATTGGAGGTCACTGCTCTGCCCTCTGCGACCTCCCAGAATGCTTTTTTCCTCTCTCCCGGCCCCTCGCCTCCCTTTTACTGGAACTTGCAGTCTTCTGCTCTGACACAGTGCTAAATCTCAAGGCTTTATCTGCCCAAGAGCGACGAGGGTGCATGGGGAATATACCAATTCCAAATTAGACTCAACTAATCTAATTTTATAGTCTTTTTATTATTCTAAGCACCAAATGTCTGTGGTGGCTTGATGCCTCTGTGCATTGTTAAGGGGTCCATCTGGTAGGTCATTCTATTGAAGCATTTTCCGACTAAATACAGATTCCCTCAAACTGCACCAACCATCATCAACATTAAAAAAATTCATTGATGGGAGCATTCATGATGGGGGGGAGGAATATCGTTATTGCCTTAAAGATGCACCACTTCAATTTAAATTGGGGAGAATTAAATGCACCTACTTCAGAACTCCTTTTTTTTTTTAAATTCCCTTTCCATCCTGTGAGCATGAAAATCATGTCTTTTAAAAAGATGCCTCGACTAATAGCCATGCTAGTTGGAGACTGAGGTATAACAGTTGAGGGATAACAAACAGATACCATTTTCTCTAAATCTAAATAGATATGTTGTGTATGTCAGGATATTTACATGACCATGCCCCAACTTAAATATCACATATAGTATATAACCCATTTGATTCCTAAAAATAAAACCCAAAACAAAGGTGTTATACAAAAAATGACTACTAACACCAGACCATTTGTTGTGCTTGCCTGTAGCTCACACCACAGTCTGTGGAGGGAGTGGGAGGCAGATTGAAAGAAGTATGGCAGTACTGGAAAACTCTCGTATGGACTCTTTTTATTTTCTCCACCTCTCAGGTGGAGGGATTTCCTACTGTTGGAATTTTCATTTGTAACTTGTGCTAAACCACCCCAAGACAACTCTCCACAAACAATTGTCAAAGCTACATTTGGTAACCCTCTCTAAGGGCTTTATTTTCTGCCAAAGGAAGGCAGAATTATAATTAAACTACTGTTTTCACTGGAAAAACATACAGACACAGGATTGCGTAAATGCACATGAATGGATCACAACTTGAGTGATGTGCATCACGACAGCCAGGCTCCACTACGAGATGATGGGAAACTGCATCATCTCAACAGGTGCCCACGATACAAGATTTAGATATTTAGAATTCAAAAGTAAATAGGCATCACAAGAAGCAGAAACACACTCTAGGTTGGCAAATTCTCCATCTTGTGTTCGAAGTCCTCCCTGATGCCCACTCAGATGGAGTGTCTCTGAGTCCTCCCCACACTAATTCTTCTGGAGCCTTTCTTAACACGAGTTTGCTGAGTGTCTTTTCCACAGATTTCTTGCAGTGCTGGGACTGCTGGTTCCCTACAGAGGTTCCATGAAGGCAGTCTAGTACTGCTGCCCAGCTTCTAGATTTATCATCGGCTTAAAGGCCAATGAATCAACAACCTCTGCTCCAAGCCAAGGCCACCAAACCTTACCAAGCAGAAATGCAGTGGAGTTGGCTTTTGGCTCCAAGAAATTGTTCAATAAACATGCTGAATTCGGCAAAAATGGCACCATCCACCTAAGTAGAAAAGTATCTAAATCATCAGACTAGGAAGTCCAGGGTGTATAGAGACGGCAGTTTGTGGTGCATTGGTTTTCATGCAGACACATCAGAGACGTCCTTGCAATTAATATATTATTTGTTTGCTGGCTGTGTGAAGCATTTTCTATTCTTTTTCTCTTTAAGAGCACCAGAAACCAAATGGGAGACTGTAAATGTAATATGCAGAATTTTACACGGGAAGTACTCAATCTGTAGGGGAGAAGAGAAAGTCATAGAAAGAAGAGAAAAAGAGTAGTAGAAAGAATAAAAGAGTATGTGTGGGAGAAGATTGGCAAAATATTTAAAAACCTGCACTACACAATATCCCATCAGACTCCTGTAACTCAGGAAACTGAAATGGCAGGAACAAAGACTCTTAAAGAGGGCTCTGATCATTTTCAGGCTAAAAGCAGAGACATCTAATACATTATCAATTATGTGAGGTTTAAATATTTTCAGTGAGTGGCAAAAGTTGACACCTAGTTTATCTGTAATAGTGAATACTAAGCTTTAATACAAAAATCTCTGTGGGTATATTTTTTTGAAAAACCAGCTCTCGCTCTGTCACCCAGGCTGAAGTGCATTGTAGTCTTCTGGGCTCAAGTGATCTTCCCATGTCAGCCTCCCAAGTAGCCGTGACTATAGTCACATGCCATCATGCCCAGCTAATATTTTTAATTTTTGTAGAGATGAGGTCTCACTATGTTGCCCAGCTGCTCTCAAACTTCTAGGCTCAAGCAATCCTCCTGCCTCAGCGTCCCAAAGTGCTGGGATTACACGTGTGAGCCACCATGTCTGGCCTCTGTGGGCATGTTTTATAGACTATCTTAAAACATGAAACATCAAAATATTTATTATGCATAAGTGTCTTTTTCTGGAAGATGTTTATTGTGAGTGAGATAGCCTCCTTTTGTTCTAACCACCGATCAACCAGACAGGAACTGGATCCAGCCCTGATAGTTAAAGAGCTTTTCTCAAGATGCCCCATCCATTACGAGAGTCTGCGGGGTTCACGGCCTTTGCGGCCCCACAAGCAAAGGAAAACCACAATGGTTACTCCACTTCCCAGCTACGATATCTCCATGGCACCGAGCATCAGAGTATTTGTAAAAAGCCCAATTAATCGTCTACAATCATTCCTGATATTTCATGTAAATACACTGGGTCTCTAAAACAAAGTAAATCCACACTTGGTCAGATGGAGTTTTTTCCTTTGAGAAATTACACCTCAGAGACACAAAAGTCAGTCCTGAAGCCCAGGAGAGGGGAGGCAAAATAAATGCAAGGCCAGCATTTCTTTGAGGGTGGTGGAGCAGAGTGTTACTAAACACACAGAGAACCTTATGGAGCTGAGGCCAAAGCATTTGACTTAGCGGTTTGCTTCTGGGGGACAACGTGACCAGAGGCCGCCGACGTGTATCTAAGCTCTCAGGTCAAAGGTCCGTATTGTGTCTTTGAAAGGCCTCACTCAAAGACCCTCTCAAAAACAAATCAACAAAGCCCATTGCCTACCGGTGTCACACACACCACACTTGAGAGGCATGTACAAAAACAACTCTGGAAACATATGGCAGTTGGAGGAGGCCACGTAGCTCTTTTTCTATTTTTCCTTGGCACTAAGAACTGTATTTCTCCCTGCTCCTGAACCCTCACTTCTTATCACACAAAATAACTTACCCCAGTGCCTAGCGCAGTGCCTGGCAATTCACAGATGGTCACCGATGGCTGCAGAATGTGTCCTTCAGTGGAAGATGTGTCAGGGCAGAGCTCAAACCGTATCGGTATAAAGCTTTAGGCCACAAGCCACATCAGCCTGGCTGTGGCCCCATGACCCTACAGGAATCTAAAACGAATAAGGACTGAGCACTCTTGCTGTGACCACACGGAGCTAAGCATTTTCCAGACTTCCTTGTCTTTCTGGGACATAGACTTCTACTAGGAAGCCCTTCGGAAGGACACTTGGAATAAAAAGAGATTTCTATGGGCTCTCGGTAAAGATGAGGAGTTGGATGGCAATGGACTGAGGGCCAGCTGGCTATTTTTTGGAGGCAACATTTACCATCTCCTCTTTTCTACCGAATACCCAATTTGATTTACATTCTCCTGTCTCTGAATAAGCCAAGAAGCCCCCAAATGTTTCATGATATTAAATTAACTGCTCTAATTTCCCCGGGAAGCTCGAATTTCGGCAAACAATATGAGTGTTAAAATGATACCAGAGTCCATTTAGAAAGGAATCCTCAGACAGGCACTAAATGCAGACGCCCCAAGAGGAGTTTTGTGACTACCGTATTTTTATACTCTGAGAATATAAACAAGGCAGAAGGGAAAGCCAGTGTCAGTGAGCACTTAAAATCATCTCTACAAAAGGCAGACAGGGAGATAGCAACTCCTGTAAGAATTC
This sequence comes from Carlito syrichta, assembly GCF_000164805.1. NCBI lineage: Eukaryota > Metazoa > Chordata > Mammalia > Primates > Tarsiidae > Carlito > Carlito syrichta. The sequence continues at coordinate 1,429,399 of NW_007245638.1, forward strand.
CCATTAGTAAGCATAATATACTATTATCACAGTTCATCTCTTTCAATTACAATTGGAAACTTCATAATTGAAGCAGGATTAGAAATATTTTTGTGCTTCAGAAATTAAAGAAGCATATCTAAATCCTTTAAAAGGGTTAAAAACTGACTATAATTTTAAGAGCAATCTACCAATCTCCCAACAATAACCCCAAAAGAAAAGCAAGAAAGACAAAACTAAAGAAAAGAAAAAGAAAAAAGAAAGAAACATTTTAAAAATTCAGGATTTTGGCCAGGCTCGGTGGCTCAGCCTTGTAATCCCAGCACTTTGGGAGGCCAAGGCAAATGGATTGTCTGAGCCTGTTGGTTCGGACCCAGCCCAGGCAACTTGGCGAGACCTCATCACTACAATAAATAAAAAATTAGCCGGGCATGGTAGCGCACGCCTGAAGTTCCGGCTACTTGGAAGGCTGAGGTAGAAGGATCGCCGGCACCCAGCAGGTCAACGCTGGGGTGGACGTGAGTGTGCCACTGCACTCCAACCTGGGCAATGGAGTGAGACTCCAACCCTCCCCCACCAAAAAAATAGTAATTCAGGATTTCAATAATGGCTTGAGTCCCTGTGAAGACAGAAAATCTTCTTGAAAACAAATCTCTAGAAACAGGATTTCAGTCTGGAAGACAAGTCGATTCCTCAACTAGTTATCTACATGAAAGGTCTGCACACCAGGACACAACCACCCAGGTGTTCTCTGTTCATCCAGATGTTCAGAGGACCCAGCATCCTGCCAGATGGATGGATAAACTTAGCCCGAGGACACTGTCACTCCAGTGGCCCCAAAACCCAGTATCAGAGTTCTGCTCTAGTACTGCAGGACTCCAGCTGCAGTCCTACTCCTGCTGAGTAAGAGAAGTAGCCAAGACTCAGCACACTTTGAAGTTAAACAGTTTGCTAATTTCCAAATAAAACTATCTGCACAAAGTGTGCAAAAGAAGTAGGGGACTTCCGCATGAAATTCATAAGAAAAGATTTACTAGAAAACCAAAGCAAGTCTATGGTCATGAAATCCAACAATTAATTACACCATAAGAGCAACGGAGGACTGTTAGATGTTCATACTATATTAGGTACACAGGACGTAAACTATAGTATATGACAGCCTTTGGAAATATTTGGAGGAAGGGTATCACCTGTAGTTTTTACATTTTTTACATCTCACTTGTCTTTAAAGGTTTAAAATAATTCTAAAAACTAAACTAATTTGAATTTGTTATCGATGAAATGTACATGTTCATACACACATATATTTGAGGTATTCTTTTTTTAGAGCAAAGAGAAATAGAATGCTGCAACTATAAAAAAACAAAACAAAACCTGGGGAATCCCTGATTTCATGAAACAAGGCAAAAGACAAAACACGAAGCAGCCTTAACATGCTATTTCTTTTCTTTCCATTAGCCAATTGTCCTTTATGCAGAAAATAAATCTCATAGTACTTCTGAAGTTTGCTTTTTTATGACAGTTTAACATTCAAAAAAATCATTATTGAAGAACAAATTATAGAAACATTTGTCTGTTGCTAGCTGGGGTCTTTGAAAAAAATAAAGCTCAAGTTTATTTTAACTGGAAAAAGGAAAAATGTTCAGAAGAAATGCATATACTTCATATAATTGGGTGCTGGTCACACTTTTTAGGCAAATCAAACACTTGATCTAAGCCACAATCTGCTAATGAATTGTCACTGCTTCTCATCATTAGAGAGCTACTATAATTCCACATTAAAACGACATCTCAAATGAGCAAAAAGAGGTGAATCTATCATTTTGCACATTTTGTACACTTGTCACCAGACCCGAGAATACATGCATGTAGATATGTTTACTGATCCATGAATTATTTAAGTATCCACAAAGATCCCTGTCTACAGAACTGACAACTTCATGCCTATTTTTCCTGTACACACAGTTACATGTAATGCTGTATACATGTAAATACAAATATATATTATAAAACAGGCAAAGCAAATTGTTGACTTCTGACGTTTAATGTGGTGTATCCAGTTATATTTACAGAGACATTTAGATAATTGATTGATCGCATTCCGAAGACTTCAACCAACCACACCTACTTTGCAAAGGATAAAGTCTTGGCTAATGAAGCTCTCTGATCAGAATAGCCAGCTCAGAACTTTGTTGGAAATTGAACATGAGTCTATTTTAACAAGTGCTGCTATGCATACTTTGTCACATGGCCAGCGGAATACCTTTTATTTAGAATATATCATATTGCAGTCCAACAAATGCAACTTCCCAGCAGGAGAATAACTGCATCCACTCCAGTAGATGCTCCTGAAAGCAGGCTCTGCAGTTGTGCAAGCAGCAATGATGAATTAGCAACAAAGAGGCACGCCAGACCTCGGAGAATAAGGAGGTGTTTTACACATCGCTGCGAAATATCAATAACTCTACTTCCGTGTTTACATAGTTTACAGTATGTTGGGAATTTGGCAAATGAATTTGTGCTGAAAAATGCAGGGGCAAAATCCCTGCAAACCAATGTAGCATTAAGCTATGAGGAGAAAGCAGAGATTCCATTTAATCTGGGCAAGTTTAAATTTGAAACAAATTTCTGGCATTTGCAAAATAAATAAAAGAACGATAACAACAAAGCAAACAAAAAGCGAATGAAACTAAAATACCCCATATTTATGGTGAGATAGCGTCATTTGTTTTCCAGCAACTTCTAGAACAAGGAACCGAGGAAGTTTAGTTACTGTTTGCAAAATGTGCTGTCACCTTTTAAGGCCTGCCCCAAAGTCGTCTGTTTCCTGTGGTCAGCCTCCTGTTAGGACCAAAGGGTTTCATACCTAGGTGGACCAACTCCCCAAGGTTTGCCGGAGACTTGCCCTGCTTTAGCATTGAAATTTCCATGTTCCATCCTGGGAAACAAATCAATCCCAGGAAATGCCTGTTATGTCCCTTGGGTTGACTCAGTTGGAAATAGATTTATTCTGGGCACATCAATCCCTCAGCCATGTCCCTAAACCTTAAGATGTCTGTTGAAGCCGGGCTCGGTGGCTCAGCCTGTAATCCCACGCCCTTGGGAGGCTGAGGTGAGTGGATTGCCTGAGACCACGGGTTCGAGACCCGCCTGGGCAGGTGAGACCTCATCTCTACAATAAATCAAAAAATGAGCCGAGTGTGGTAGCGCACGCCTGTAATTCTGGCTACTCGGAAGGCTGAGGTGGAAGGATCGCTGGAGCCCAGCAGGTCAAGGCTGTGGTGGCCGGGAGCGGCCACTGCACTCCAGTCTGGGTGACAGAATGAGACTCCAACTCAAAAAAAAAAAAAAAAAAAAAAAAAAGGGATGTCTGTTGACTCTCAAACTTGGCTTTCAGTAACGTTGGCTCTAACAGACTCCTCACTGCTTTGTCTGTAAAATGGGTTGTCCCTTTGCAAACACACCTACAATGAGGCTAGTGGCAACCCTGAAATGTTCTACCATGCATTGTCAACCTTTCTTGTTGGAAATTCAAATTTCTTTGTAAGAAGTAGCTGTGTTTTACTCGCCCGGCCTTGCTGATGTCATGAATACTCAGATGCTGGACAAATAAATGGCTGTCTCCATAGTGATTGGGGCAGGTTTGTGGTTTCCCTAGTTACACTCTTGAGCGATAACCATCTGTGGTTCCTCCCTGGCAGAGGTGGAGGAGGGAGGAAGGAGTGAGAGACTAGGAAGATGAAATGCGCTTTTGTTAACCGGCATGAAAAGTTATCTCCCACATCTCTGTTTTTTTACTCCTTTTTCTAAATCATCCAGCACAAGCTGTAGTGAGGTAGTGAGAGTTTTTTCTTTCATCCCTACAGGGATTTCAGAAATTTTCCCACTGGACTCTAAAGATTAAACTATTCCAGCCGTGTGAATATGGCCAATAAGCAAAACCAGAGCTCAGGTATTTCTTCCTTGATGCGAGGTGGGCGCCCAGGTGAGATGCTAGTTTTCATTCAAAACAAGACTGCAAACATCCCATGCTGGGTAAAAGCCATGAGTCAACCCCTCCTGGGAATCTCTTTCTGACAGTGCATTGGGACTGCGTCATCTCCTTAGGCAATGAATGAGAGATCATTGTTTCCCTTTAAAAGAATCACACGGATCTCTCAGCTAGAAATTTAACTAAGACCTCCTTGAATTTATGCACATTTCCAACCCATACAGACTAACCCTTTGGAGGCATTCAATATTGGTTACCCATTTTTTGTAAAATGGAATACAAGGGTTTGCATAATTTCTAGCTGTGTGAACTAAGTGATTCACATTCATGCCTCCCGAGTCTCGGTTGTAAAATGGAGATAACAACATTTAGTCCAGAAGGAATTTTTTGTATTAAAGTAATGAAATATGTGCACTCTGAAAAAATATTTGTGGCACTGCTTAATTTTATTTGCTTTAAAACAAATAATATTGCACATAGGAATTCTTTTTAACAAAATTGCTAAGGTCTCTTTCAGATCTGAAGTTATGTGACCTGAGATTGAGTTCTTATGAAACTTTTTTTTTTTTTTTGAGTGGAAGTCTCACTCTGTCACCCAGACTGGAGTGCAGTGGCCGCTCCCGGCCACCGCAGCCTCGACCTGCTGGGCTCCGGCGATCCTTCCGCCTCAGCCTTCCAAGTAGCCGGAATTACAGGCATGCGCTACCACGCCCGGCTGATTTTTTGATTTATTGTAGAGATGAGGTCTTGCTGCCCAGGCGGGTCTCGAACCCGCGGGCTCAGGCAATCCACTCACCTCAGCCTCCCAAAGGCGCGGGATTACAGGCTGAGCCACCGAGCCCGGCTCTCTTATGAAACTTTTAAGAAAAAGTCCCTGCTCACCTAACTTAGACCTGTCTGTGATTTGAGCCTACTCCTTTATCCCTTCTTCTTCCATTTTAGACCAAAGAATCTATTATTTGAGATATTCAATATATTCTTTCTGGACTAGGGGCAGCAGTTCAGAATCACATGCTTTTTCTAATTCTCCAGCTGCTATGAGACTGAAATATGAGAAGCCACCAAAAACCTACACTAGAGAAAATACAAATTTTTTCCTTACTGGGAAAATTATGCCAATATGTGCACATATTCATAATTCCCATAGGTGAGGACCACTAAGGAGAGAAATTACAAAATTTAACCTCATTTCTTGGTGACTGTTTCCAATTTATAACAAACCTAGTAATGTATTGAGCACCTAAAACAGTCAAATGCCACACCATCTGTGGTGTATAATTTCTTAATCTTAACATTCCAGGCTGGGCTTGGTGGCTCACACCTGGTAATCCCAGCACTTTGGGAGGCCGAGGGGGAGGGAGGTTTACTTGAGGCCAAGAGTTCAAGAGCAGCCTGAGCAACAAAGTAAGACTCTATTTCTACAAAAAATAATAAAATAAAAAATTAGCTGGAAGTGGTGATGCATGCCTATAGTCCCAGCTACTTGGGAGGCGGAAGTGGGAAGATTGCTTGAGCCCAGAAGTTAGAGGTTATACTGAGCTATGATAGTGCTACTGCACGATAGCCTGGGTGACAGAGTAAGACTCTACCTCAAAACACAAACTTAATATTCTGTAATCTGTAAAAAAACCTCCAGTGACTCCCTGGGGCTTACATTATAAATTATAGCAATAACAAATCACAACCACAATAATAAATGTACATAGCATTTATTCATCATTTACTAAGCATCAAGTATTGAACTGAGCATCTTGAATGCCGTATGTCAATTTGGTCCACAACCATTCCTATTTTATAGAATAAGAAAAGCAGACATTGAGAGCTACATTTCTAAACTTGATTTTGAACCCAGATCTGTCCATGCTCATAATGACTACAAGAGATGCTGCCTCTCTGGAAATGGCCCAGACTCCCTAGCATAGCACAACTCTACCCCCCTCTACTCAATATGTGAACGTGCCAAGCACTTTTCCGTTTTCATGCCTTAATTATGCTGGTTCTGGCCCTGGCCTCCATTTGGGGAACCCTTTCCCATCCGTCAAGACCCTCCATGAGCTCTTCCTATACACACTCAGGCAAAATGAACTGCTCCCTCTAAGCTCTCATGACCCTTGGGTGGTCCCTTCATTCAAGCACTTACTTCACAGCAGTAGGACTAGTTGTGAACACAGGAGCAAACTGAGGCTCAGAGAGATTAGGCAGCATCATCGGGGAGCTCAGCTAATACATGGAAGAGTCAAGTTCAAAGCTGCCTTTCCAATCCAGGAGCCTCAGGTCTCACTCATCATGCTATTCCACCTCTCTAACCTTCAAACTACAAAGACAGGGAATCCATCATACAACAGTGTGGACGTAACTCAAGTTATTGCAGGTAGGTGAGAAAAGTCAGGGCTTTTGGTGTTTGTCACTGGAACTCAGTTGCTTTCATTGGCCTGCAAGCTTTATTACCCAGAAGATGGTGGAGGGCGACCACCTCAACAGTGTTTCCCCACTGCCTACCATGTGTCTCCCAGTTAGATTCCCCAGGAGTCTCAATCTATTTGATTCCTAGGATTGCTGGAGGCAGTAGCTGATCTTAGCTCCTATTGCTAAGGATCATGGGTTGGTGCCTGCACCTTGAGACGATGCCCCTATTCCAGGTCACCTATTGGAATCCAATGGGTGGACTTCTAACCAGGCTGGGACAGCCCTGTACTTTCTTGAGCTGAGGCAGGACACAATCTCCTTTCAAGCTCCAGGTTCTCTTTGCTCCAGGCAAAAGTTGTGAATTACACAGCTTTTATTCTGTCTTTCTGGGGTGTGGCCTTCCCCAGTGATGGTACAGGCTTGTCTTCCAGAAATGAACAAGCCACAGGGCGCTAAAACGATTGGGTGGCACGAACCAGGTTGTGTAGTTGGGTGTTCGACGCGAGTGGCCATTAGCGAGGCATCGCTCAGATATTTTTGTGGCAGAAAAAGCCAATTGAAAGGTGTCTTGTAAGTTTAGTGTAAGGGGGATACCAAGGCCCTTGTAATTAACTGCTGAGAAAAGGGCCATCAGACCTTAGCACAATGGACTGTGCTGATAACTACATTCAATCCAGCTGATGCACAGAATCAAAATCCTCTAGGATTTCCTTTTTCTTCCTTTTCTTGACTGTTACTTTTAAGGAATAACAAATGCCCAGACCTGTCAGCAACAGGACAGTAGGTGCAACATCTGTCTTGCACACCCTGGACCTGCCGCACGGTGCCTGGCACATAGGAGGTGTTGGTACAAAATTCTATGGGGTCACATGAGATGGCACTCTATATCCACTGGGACGGCAATTATTTAAAAGACGGGGAAACAACAAGTGCTTGGAGAAATTGGAACACTCCTGCATTGCTGGAGGGAATGTAAAATTGTACAGCTGTTGTGGAAAATAGTTTGGTGGTTCCCCAATAAGTTAAACATAGAATTACCATATGACTCAGCAATTCCATCCCTAGGGATATAGCCAGAAGAATTAAAAACAGGTGTTCAAACAAAAACTTGCACACAAATGTTCACAGCAGCACTATTCACAAAAGCCCACAGGCAGAAACAACTCAAATTCCCATCAGCGAATGAATGGATAGACAAATTGTGGTATATACAGGAATATTATGCAGCCATTAAAAAGAAACGAGGTACTGAAACATGTTACAACATGGATGAACCTTGAAAACATTATATACTAAATGAAAGAAACCAGGCATAAAAGGACACATATTGTGTGATTTCTTTAACCTAAAATGTCTAGAACAGGTAAATCTATAGAAACAGAAAGCAGATTAGTAATGGCCAAGGAGAGAATGAGGAAGGACTGCTTAATGGGCATAGGGTTTCCTTTTGGCGTGATGAAAATTTTTTAAGAGCTAGATAAAAGTGATGGTTGCATAACACTGAATGTACTACGAGTTGTTGGATTGTACACTTTAAAATGGTTAATTCTGGCTGGGCATGGTGGCTCATGCCTGTAATCCCAGTGCTTCAGGAGGCTGAGGTGGGAGGACTGCTTGAGCCCAGGAGTTCGAGACCAGCCTGGGCAACATTGCAAAACCTCATCTCTACAGAAAAAAAAAATTAGCCAGGCATGGTGGTACACACCTGTAGTCCCAGCTATTCAAGAGGCTGAAGTGGAAGAATCACCTGAGCCCAGGAGGTTGAGACTGCAGTAAGCTATAACTACATCACTATACTCCAACCCAAGACCCCAACTCAAAAAAAAAAAAAGAAAAAGATTTTTAAAAAGTCTTTTACCTCAGGGGGGAAAAAAAGGAGCTTACTCTTTCTGTAGAAGGGAAGAGCTTCACCAGAACATCTCCTTTCCAAGGTAATTTCCCTGCCATGATGTCACAGTGAAAGTCCGGGAAGTTTAGGGTCAGATCTTAAGACTGTGCATGATGAGACAGCAAGCCCAATTCTGCCTGGGCATGAAAAGAAACACCTTGGCATTTGAAGAGCAATGAGAATGGAGGAGAGAAACATGGGGGGAATTTAATCCACCTACTTTGGAGGGTTATGTATAGCCAATTTTAAAACTCTGCTAGTTTGCTTTGGGGATACCACCAGTCAACAGTCAGGAAAAAAAATAATGTCAATTTAGGCAAAGAGAATGGGGATGATAAACTTGACGGAAAGGGAAAAATCACCTGCTAGACTCCGGAGTCAAAAGTAAAATATGGCAGAATTAGCCACTCTTTTACATCTCTCTTGCCACTCTGCATCGGTAGATGGCAAAGATAACACAATAGCTTATATCTGCATTTCAGAAGCTGAGTTCCTCGTTCTCTTCTTGCTTTTTCTCAGATGGGTTTCTCTCTGAGAAGCCTAGAAAAGAGGTCAGGCTTTGGAAGTACCTTTGACTGGGACTCACTCTCTGCCTAGGCTTGAGGTCTGGATGGTCTTGGGGAAGAGACGTGTGCAGGGCCTGGTGAGGATGGTACATCATTTCCCCAGTATGCTCTCCAAATTCTCAAGGCATCCTGCATAGCAGCCACACTGGTCCCACTGAGCTAAGAAAATCCAAAACCGCTGGACCAAAGGAAGAGGGGAGCAAAACACTGAGGAGAAAGGGTTGGAAGGCAGATGGGCCCACCAAGGGCCAATTCTACCCTCACCCTTCCATGTTCAAAGCTTTCCATTGGGCTACTTCTATTTAATTAGCTACATCGAATCTGAAGGAGGTTTCTAATTCCTTCCCTGAAATAAGGGAAATAAGGACATTGCTCACACTTCAGACCTGAGGGTAAGTGGCTCTGCTCTGGAAAAAGAAAGAAAAGAGTGACTTTCTTCCTTCCTTTTCCTTCTTCCTTTCTTCCTTCCTATGTTGCCCAGGCTAGTCTCAAATTCCTGGGCTTAAGCGATTCTTCTACCTCAGTCTCCCAAAGTGCTGAGGTTACAGGTGTGAGCCACCCTGTCTGGCGATTTTCTTTTTCTCCTTTGCCAGCAGTAGAGACAGTGCTACGATGGTATGGTTTCTTGGTAAAAATAAAAATAGTTTTCTCAAGAATCAGATGACAAGGCTCTTTGACATTGTTGGGTTGTGGCCTAAGACAAAGCCACAACACAGGTGATTTCTATGGGCCCCTGCAGTGCTGGCATTCAGGGCTGATAGGTTTAATCTAGTCCCCAAGTCCACACATGAGGATTTTTTCATTTTGTTGTTACAGGTACTGTCTGAGGAGTCAGATTTTATTTATTTTTATTTATTTTTTGAGGTGAGTGGATTGCCTGAGCCCGCGGGTTCGAGACCCGCCTGGGGCAACTTGGC
>NW_007245638.1:1439165-1496340 GCF_000164805.1 Carlito syrichta
TACTTGGAAGGCTGAGGCGGAAGGATCGCTGGAGCCCAGCAGGTCGAGGCTGCGGTGGCCGGGAGCGGCCACTGCACTCCAGTCTGGGCGACAGAGTGAGACTCCAACTCAAAAAAAAAAAAAACGATTTTATTTTCAATGCCGTATCTTGGGAATGAAAATGTAAGTTTCCTCCTGTTTGGAACAGTTAAGAAGAGGATTCTTCAGTGGGTGAGAGTTCCAAAGAGTAGGTTGGAAAAAAATTCAAGTATGAGGCTGGGTGGCTTGGCTCATGCCTGGAGTCCCAGCACTTTTGGGAGGTCGAGGTGGAAGGATTGCTTGAGTCTAGGAGTTCAACATAGTGAAACTTGTCTCTACAAAATATAAAATAAAAAATAAAAAAATTAGCTGGGCATGGTGGCATGTACCCGTCATCCCAGCTACTTGAAAAATTGAGGCCAGAGGATCACTTGAGCCCAGGAGTTTGAGGCTGCGGTGAGCTGTGATTGTGTCACTGCACTTCAGCCTAGGTGACAGAGTGAGACCTTGACTCAGGAAAAAAAATTCCCAGTATGAACGGATGTGGTAGTAACTTCTGCCAAACAGCTCTATGGAAAACCACCAAACTCAGAATCCCCAACAGGGCCTATAGGTAGAGATTCCCATAGGAATTCTTGGGTAGGAAAAGACCAGCTCTTGAACTGCCGTATGCGCAGGGGTTAGACACAAGTTGTCAGGCTCCGGAGGCTCTTTCCTTGAGATGTCTCCTCTTTCTGCTCAGAGCTCTTGTGTCTTGGAAACAGCACATTTCTCCCTCCCATTAGTCACAGAGACAACTTTTAAAGAGCATTCAATAGTTGTTCCGGCATTCAATAATGTTTTAGCTTTTAGAAAGCTAAGGCTGAACTCCCACATCCAACGGGAGACTGGAAAGATGAAGTTCTAGAAGTGGAGAACACAGTCTCTGAAGGCATAGGGGGAGAATGCCATCCCCTGAGTGCCCCCAAGTTGGGTGGTTCACCGAGCCAACCGAGTTCCAGGAGATGCAAGGCCTCCTAGGTCTTTCCTCAAGACTCACCACTAAGGTACATTAGGACCCATCCCTGCCTCCTCCAGAATGATCTTTGTACTTAAACTTCTCTTTCTGGTAAGTTCATTCTACTTTTATACGTCAGTTAAAGGCTAGTTCCCTCACAAGAGTTGGTTTGGGAAAAGCAAGATCTGCACTTTCAAGCAGGATCTGGGGAAAACATCCTTATTTCCAGATCAAAGGTGCTGTTTTCTCAACCATCTGAACCCTGCTTTCATGGTGTCCTGGCCTTCGTCCATCAGCTCCCCTGAAGCTGCCTCCCCCACTGGGCACCAGCAGCTTTCTGAGCTCCCTCAGCTGCTCCCGGCCTTCGGAAGCCTGTCCCTGATGAATACAAGCAGATGAACTGTATTGTCTTATACGTTAAGCTCCCTCATTCTGTTCTTCTCCTTTAAAAGTCCCAAGTTCATCGTCCAAGGTTTCGATTTTCCACCCTAGGTGGCTCACATGCATTCTCACATCCTGGGACTTCTCTCAGTATATCCCCATCCCCAATACGCATGGATCCTGAGGCCCCCGGCCAGGCTGGGTGCAGGGGGTGCAAGATTCAAACATGAAATGGGGAAGGGGGTGGCTGTGGCCAAGGGCCTTCTCTAACAGAGAGGGAATGAGACGTGGGGAGGGGAGGACCCAACAGTTCTGCCACATGAGTGATCCCATCTCCAGGGCTTCAAAGCGGAAAAGTTTGAACCCTGATCAGAGAAAAGGGTCGGATACTCAGAGCTAGTGTTTCCTCTGCCTGTGATGGATGGCCACTTTGGAAAGATTTCCCATCCTGACTTTTCCTTGGGTCAGCATCGCGGCGGAAGCTGGGGGTGGAGGGACAGAGTCTCTCTTGGTCATGAAGTTCTATCCTAGCCCCTCCAAGATGAGAGTGGCACCAGAATTGTCTCTGTACAAAAGGTTTGCATTAACTGTAATGAAGTAAATGACAAAATCAATAAAGCAGGAATTGCGCGGCTGTCATAAAGATGATGTAAATCCAGGGTTCACGATGGTTATGAAGCTATTTAGAATTGTAATTAAAACCAGCACCATTTTTTTCAAGATAAAAGCCCCTTTGACAACCATAAATGCAAGCTACAGGAAATTTTCAACAAATATATTCAAAATTAATGTATGGCACGAGGATGGCATAAATTAACGGAGGATAATCTATAAGCCTGGGCTTCGGAATGTAAGAGCACTGAGTAAAGAGATTTCGATTTCACGTTTGGTTTTCAAGCAATGTGGTTTTCAATTTTAATCAAGTTAAAGCTTGACAGAGCACTTAGAGACTCTGAGTAAATGGCATATTTCTGACAACTACTTTTCAATAAAACTAAAAATGCTGTCTTTGTATTTGCCCAACTTGAGAGCTGACGGCATTTGCTATTCTATGCGTCCCACATATTCCAGAAAAGAATTCACTCTGTGTGCGTGTGTGTGTGTGTGTGTGTGTGTGTGTGTGTGTGTGTGTGTGTGTAGGAGAATAGGAAAGTGACCTTTTTGTTTTATATGGGAGTGGGAATAGGATAAGGTGGGGAGGCAGGGGGTGGGCTGTCCGAGGCTTCCAGTCCTAAGAAGTTATCTTCCTCGGCCTTATTTTTCTGACCCTGATTATAAACCATAACACTGATATTTCTTGGGAAACATCCACCTACCTACTTATCTTCCTCCCTACCTATCCTCCCACCTAAAATCACAACATCACTGCTTGCCCTTAGGTCGGTAACAAAATCACCTACCATGAACTTCACCTTTACTGGAGGAGATTCCAGCCCTCTGGTGATTACAGCTGCAGCGTTGTAGGATGTTAGTGTTGCAAGTGACCTTAGAGATCATCAGATGCAGGCTCACAATTTTCAAAAGAAGAGGAAAGTGAGGATTAAAGAGAAGAATGACTTTGAATCCTAAGATAGCATGTGGCAGAGAAGTCAGGACTTGATTGCTACCCCTTCAGTCACACTGTTTGGGGACAGAAGAGTGACATATGATACACCAGTGAAAAAACGAAGAAATTATATTAAGTCTGAAATGCCACCGGAATTCAGGGATGCTTGATTCTTCAATGTGGTGAGGAGGGATGGCCTAACATGTAAGAACCGAGGGTGTCTTTGGGATTTAGAAGTGTATGAGGGGGGGACCTGAAAAACCCAAAATTATCTCTTTGTTTTTGGAGGGTGGGCCCCGTGTAGTGCAGGCTTCCCTCGCTAGGTAAATGTTCTAGGAACCCACTGGCATCAGTGTACCAGCTAGCATTGTTCTGAGAGACAGTGTTCAGTTTCAATTACAATTTTTTTTTGGAGATTACTTTAGAGCGGTTGCCCATTTCATGATGGATGATTTACAAGCACGCTTGCCCACACCATGCTGAATGCTCAGCGGTTTTTGATTGAAAACGGCATGACCTCCACGCCCCACCCTCCCTATTTTCGTGATCTTGCCCCAAGTGACTTTTTTTTGTTTCCCCAGATGAAAAAAGTTCTCAAAGGAAAATGTTTTGCCAATGTTGGAAGAAGTGAAACAAAAAACCACAGAAGCCCTAAAGGGCATCAAAACCGACAAATTCAAAAACTATTTTGAGGAGTGTAGAAGTATCTCGATAGGTGTACTGCATCAAATGGAGAGTAGTTTGAAGATGACTAAAGTTTAAACATGTAAGAATAAATACACACTTTTTATAAACAAGTTCTGGGTTTTCTGGGGACAGTCACTTCTGGTATTCATCATGTTTTTTATTTTCTGTGTCTTGTTGAGGGTGTGGTTTGCTGACTGGGGAGAAACTGCCCTTCCTAGCTAATTCCTTTAGACTGTATATTCCTTGTCAGAAAATTGACCTTTTATATACACACCAACCAATCCTGAGTCTATATCCTAAATGCCAGTTTTATCTAACTCTTACACACCAAGTCAATATTTACTCTGCCCCAAATCAACCCAGGGCCAGGTACGAGACAATAAGTAACAGCATCTATGCCCCAAGACTTGAAGGAATTATTCAAACTAGCTGGTCCTAGGCTGTGTCCCTGTCCTGCCTTGTCTTTCCTATGGAAAGCCCAATAAAGTCTGGGACCTAGGCCTTCCCCTAGCTTCTGCTTCTGCCTTCTGACCGAACCTGGCACTTTTCTCTGTGGCTCTGCGTGGTGTGCTGTGTCTCTCACTTCTAGGGTACCTGTGATAACAGTAAGCTTTTTGCTAATGACATTGACCTCTCGATGTCATCCTTTATCATCTTAATAAATTATGACCTTGGCCAAGTGCAGCACTCTAGGAGGCAAAGGTGGGAAGACTGTTTGAGCCTAGGAGTTCAGGACTAATCTGGGCAACATAGCAAAACTAATTTTTGTCTCCACAAAAATTTTTAAATATAGCTGGGCATGATCACGTGTGCCTACAGTCCCAGCTACTCAGGAGGCCTAGGAGGGAAGATTGCTTGAGCACAGGAGGTCAAGGCCATGGTGAGCCATTACTGTGCCACTGCACTCCAACCTGGGCAATGAATTTTCTTTTGAATTTTGAGGGGCTTCCTCATTGTGTGCCTTGGAGTTTGAACTGTTTGAATCAACCCTTCTCAGCCCTCTTTACATGTCTTGAGCCATCTTAAAGCAAGGGCTGGCACTGAACTTCCATTTGGGTCTGTTGTGAAATTGCTTCAAAGCACTTGCACCTTGCCATCAGTTAAGGTGGTCCCTGTACAGTTTGGGGAACCTGCTATGAAAAGAAAAAAAACTCTGAACACTGGTCTAGAGGACCCAGGTTGTAGTCACAACTCCTGCCAACTGTCTAAATGATCGTGGTCAAGTTTAATCTCCACATTTTAAGAAGGAGAACTTTAGACTGTATGGTTTATTTCTTAAAGCCTTTTCTAAGCTTGGTAAATCTGTGATTCTCAGTAGAAAAACCTAAACTCCAAGTCTCCAATTCAATAGGCACTGAGACTGTCTGCAGTGGAGGAGGTACACGCCAGCCAAACCACTTATTATAAAAGCACATCTCATACCTACCTTGGTAGTAAAATGGGCAAAGAAAGGAAATAATTTCAGGAAATCTAATTGCATTAAAGAGCTGATTCCAGAAAAGGGTCCTGGCTTGATAGTCTACGAAGAAGACACATCTTCTGTTACAATGAACAATTCACCAGAGAGTATTTGCACATTCATCTACAACTCATTTGCATCAGTTGATAGCAGGTTCCCCAAACTGCACAGGGACCACCTTAACTGCTGGCAAGGTGCAAGTGCTTTGAAGCAATTTCACAACAGACCCAAATGGAAGTTCAGTGCCAGCCCTTGCTTTAAGATGGCTCAAGACATGTAAAGAGGGCCTGAGAAGGGTTGATTCAAACAGTTCAAACCCCAAGGCACACAATGAGGAAGCCCCTCAAAATTCAAAGCAAGAACCCTAGCTTGGGAGCCTTAGTATTTCCGTGTGCAGGGCAGGGGCAGAGAGGACCCCCTTTTAACATCAGCAGCTGGTTAATGACAGCAAGAGTGTCACTTAATGGGGCCATGGGGGATGTTACTACAAGATACCAGCCTTCTCTTTAGAGAGAGAAGAAAACAGAACCATTTCTGAAGCAGAGCTATAGTTGACAATCTTAGCTCTGTGGTCTATTTATTTTTCATGTAGCTGGAAAATACACCTGGGGATGACACAGGGTCAAAGGGATCCCTTGGGATGTTTAAAATAAGGTATAGGCAGCAAAAAGCAGATTAAAGGGAACGGGGGCTGGGACATTCTGCTTAAGGAACTTTTAAGAAAACTGCTTTGGTTTCAATTCCTGTGAAATGTCTTAAAACTTGAGTACAGAAAATTCCAGAAAATGATGACAGATAATTGACATTTTACTGTATGGTGGTGTCCTTTTACTCTTATTGCTTGGGGTTGAGTTACCATCACTCAGCCACGCCCCACTCCCTCTCCATTTTCCTGTTCTAGAACTGCCAGAGATAACCTAAGGGAAAGTTGGGTTTCCTCTTCTTTATTGTCTGGCTTATGTAACCGTGTGGGCTGGGACCAAAGGAGACAAGTGCCACATGCAAGACACCTATACTACAAACCCGGAAGTATTCATGGACCCAAATCAAATGCAGTCTATTCACAACTACCCAAGGTTTGACTTGCCTGATGACTAAGGACTCAGTATGTATAGTTTTCCAATGAATCCATTTTTTTCAGTGACCTCGTGGATTCAGGAGCACACTTTGAACTTGGGTGTGGAACATTGTTTTAGAGAAAAGCAAGCAAACATTTACGGCTTTGTGCGTTGAATATGCTTAAGTAGACGAAAGTGATATCCAGTCAGTGATCTAATTGACATTTCACTTGGGCAAGATAACTGGGGACGGCCCAACGGCAGGCAAATTCATTTTCCAAAGGTCACGGGGTTGGCTGCTGGTGAACGATATCTCAGGGCTAGTCAAGGCCACAATCAGAGATGCCCATGGAATACCAATAATTCCCCTCATTTGAAACTGGCAGCCACAACTGTGGGCCAATGCGGTTGTACTTATGCAAATGGTAATGATCACAGTTTCCAGTTATGGAGGGTCAGCTGTGGTCAAGACAGAGGCAGCATGGGGCACGGCTGGCACAGAGTCGAGTTCTTGCTGGGGAAGTGTACTCTGGCATCTGACGCCAGGGAATCAAGTGAAATGGAGCACTCCCATTCTTTGGGCTGAGATCAGATGGATTTCTTTAACCCACACAATTTTTTTAATACACAAATATATGCACATGATAAAACAAAGTTCAGAGGAATCAAAGAGAACAGAGTGAAAAACAACACCCTTCTCACCCATCCTCCCAGTTCTGAAGTTTGCCTTCCCAGAAGCAACTATTGCTAGAATTTCCTATGACTCTGTCTGTAAATGTTTCACATACAGGAAAGCATATGTGAACAAATATAAGTGCACTGCTTTAAAAATACAAAACTTGGCGAGACCTCATCTCTACAATAAATAAAAAAAAAATTAGCCGGGCGTGTTAACACGTGCCTATAGTTCCAGCTATTGGAAGGCTGAGGAGGAAGGATCGCCGGAGCCCAGCAGGTCGAGGCTGCGGCCGGGAGCGGCCACTGCACTCCAGTCTGGGCGACAGAGTGAGACTCCAACTCAAAAAAAAAAAAAAAAAAAAAGGAACAAAGTGTACAGACCACTCTGCACCTTGTTTTCTCACATATTCGTTCTGGATGCTATTTTGTATCATATATAAAGATCAGCCTCCCTCCACTGAACTACCCCATAATAGTCCAGTGAATGACCACCCCAGGGTTCACTTAACTAAGGGTCCTGATGATGGGCATGTATGTGGCTCCCAAGATATTTTCTCTACAAATGACACTTATACACCTTTAGGGTCTCAAATGAGCTTATGTTTTAAGTAAATTTACAAAAGTTAAAATGACAGATTGAAGAGTATGTATATTTTCCTTTTTTTTTTTAAGAGACAAGATCTACTCTGTCAAACAGGTAGAAGTTCAGTGGCACAATCTTGGCTCCTGCAGCTTTGAACTCTGGGTTTAAGTGATGCTCCTGCTTCAGACTCCCAAGTAGCTGGGACTACAGGCTTACACCACCACGCCCAGCTAATTTCACACCCAGCTTTTTTTTTTTTTTTTTTTTTTTTGTAGAAACGGTGTCTCACTATGTTGTCCAGGCTGGTTTCAAATTCCTGGCTTAAAGGGATCCTCCTGCCTCAGTCTTGCAAAGTGCTAGGCTTACAGTGTGCCCAGCTTATTTTCAATTTTGGTAGCTGTTACCAGATTGTCTGTTAAAGGGGTTATACCAATTGACATTCCCACCATTGGTGTAAAAGGCTGCCCTACAACCTTGCCAATTCAGTGTCCTGTAAATTCTTACCAAGAACTCAAGAGAAGAAATCTCTCTAATCACATCGAACTTCGTGGGCAGAAGATGGATACACTGTCTGGAATCAAGACAGTTATAGCCAATATATATTGATGAAGGATTTCTTTCTTAACTTACCTTAGCTTTCTAAAACAATGAGACAGTGAATAGATTTTTTCCCCTATTCTGGTATTTGCAGTCGTTGTTGTTAAATAATGTATGTTCACTGTAGAAATATTAGAAAACAGACAAAGTAAAAAAAAAAAAAAAAAACTCTTACATATTTCCCCAAAAGAAATGAAAACGTATGTCCACATAAAGACTACATAACTGACTGTTAATAGCAACTGTGTTCATACAACCAAAAATTAGAACAACCCAAATGCCTGTCAACAGGGGAATGGATAAACACATCAGAGTGTATACAAAGGGGGAACCCCTCAAAAAACAGAATTATTTTTTGGAGAGCAGGTGCCTTGTAGTCCAGACTTTCCCTGCCAGGTAAGTGTTCTAGGAACCCATTGGCATCAGTGTACCAGCTAGTGTTGTTGTGAGAGGCTGCATTTGTTTGGCTTCAGTGGATTTTTTTTTGGAGGTTCTTTCAACACATTTGCCCATTTCACGATGGGTGATTTACAAGTGCACCTGCCCACACTGCACTGTGTTTAGCAGTTTTTGACCAAAAACAGCATGACCCCCATACCCCAACTCCCTATTCACCTGATCTTGCCCAAGCAACTTTTTTTGTTTCCTTGGATGAAAAAAGTCCACAAGGGGAAATGTTCTGCCAATGTGGAAGAAGTGAAACAAAAAACGGCAGAAGCACTAAAAGGCATCAAAATCGATGAGTTCAAAAACCGTTTTGAGCAATGAAAAAAGCATCTCGATAGGTGTATTGCATCAAGCGAGGAGTACTTTGAAGGTGACTGAAGTTTAAACATATAAGAACAAATACACAATTTTAAATAAGTAAACTCTGTTTTCTGGGGTCCCCCCTTATATAGATACATAGAATACAGTAGTAAAAAGGAACAAATTGTATTGACAAACAATACAATATACAATGAAAATCAAAACATTACACGGAATAAAAGGAGTTACACAGGCAATGCCTTATTTAATTCCATGCACATGAAACAGTTCTACAGGCAGAACTATAGTGACAGAAAGCAGACCAGTGGTTGCCAGGGTCCATGCGTGGGAGAGAGAAATGTATTGTGTGGAGGTGGGAAGGACATGCTGGTGATTACACGGCTATTCACTTGTCAAAATAAATTGCACTGTATAGATGAAATGGATGTATTTGTTAGGTAGATTAAACCTTAATAAAGCTGATTTTTTAAAAAAATCTCCTAAATTTATTTCATTTACAGTTAACCATTGCTGGCATTTGGTTTGTATACTTTCACACTTTTCTCCCAAGCAAATATATACCTAAATAAAACTATATTCAAACTTTTAAATGCCCATTTCATTTTTTAAAATTAAATGGGTGCACACAGTTAGGCAATTTGTTTTTTTTTTTTTTAAATTGGCAACATATTGGTGAGATTCTTTAGTGACTCAATTCCTTATCTCAAACTGATTTCTCTTCCTTATAGACACAATAGTCAGTTTCACCTCCCCACCCACCCCAGCAATAGGTGAAAAATCCTCCTGGGTGTAACCAAATGTGAGGAAGCTATGTGTGTCCTCACATCTCTTTTTTAGAGGCCTCTTTCCTTCTCCCTACAAGATACATGGATGAAACTGGCCTGGGACAGATGGCAGCGGCTCACAGGCCAGCCAGGGTCATGTTTCCAGAGAGGAGGCGGAGTCAACACTGGCTGGAAGCCTGCAGACTTGTCCTCCACTGGGAGGGCGCTCACAGGGAGAAACCCAAAAAGGCTCCAAAGAAAACCATAGGTCCTCCACCCTCCACTGTTCTGAGGAAACAAAAGCCTCCAAGTAGCTGAAAGGGAGGCTTTGTTCTCTGGCTTTGCTCCCCATTCTCCCATCCATTGTGAGGATCTGGGCCTCTTCTGTTGACAACATTCAAGGGATTGACAAATTAAGAGCAATACAGGCTCAGGGCTTAGGCACAAAGGAGTCAGTGTGAGCCACCACCATGCCTCTCTCCTCCCTGATTCTGGGCAGATGCCAGACAGCACACAGGGTAAACCCAACACAGACAACAGACACTTGTCCAGCATGTGCGGATATTTCCCTCCTTTTTATCCTCCAGACCTCTTTACTCTCATTTTAATTCTGGATTGATTTCCCCCTATTGTTTGAAGAAGTGTTAACAGTTTGAGTCAGATTAATGTAGGTTCCTATTTCGGCTCTGCTGTGTGACCTTGGACAAATTACCTAATCTTGCTGAGTCCAAGTCTCTTCTTCCTTAAAAGAAGGAAGGATAATCCCACCAACCCCCATTGGGTTGGTAACAGTTAAATGAGACAGTAATAATTAACATTTGAAGTGCTTTCTGTGTGTCAGTGCTAACTCCTTTATAAACATTATCTACCATTAGTCTCCATGAAGCCATATTTAGAGAAATTAGCAACTAGCTCAAGTCCAGTGGGGAGGCTAAGACTCAAACCCAGATCTTCCCTCATTTCAACGCCAAGTCCTTCTCCAGCATGCCAGAAGTCCTCAAAAGTTATAGAATCAGCCAAGAAGCAGCTTAAACACGCAGATTCCTGGGCCTTGACCAGAAATTAGGATTTACTCTGTAGTTCACAGGGCTCAGAGACCTGCATTTTTTTTTTTTTTTTTTTTTTGAGTTGGGGTCTCACTCTGTCACCTAGACTGAAGTACAGTGGCACAATCATGGCTCACTGCAGTCTCCCTCGAACTCCTAGACTCAAGCAATCCACCTTCCTTAGCCTCCCTAATTTTTGTATTTATTTACTTTTTTTGTAGAGATGGGGTCTCACTATATTGCCCATGTTGATCTCAAACTCCTGGGCTCAAATGATCTTCCTACCTTGACCTCTCAAAGTGCTGGGATTATAGGAATGTGTCACTGTGCCTGGCCCTAGAACCTGCATTCTTAATAAGGTTCAGGAGCATCTGGGGCAGATGGTTTTCAAACCACATTTTAGAAACATTGCATGTGGCTATAATGAAACCATGCAATCATTACTTTATAATTATTA
Source organism: Carlito syrichta (assembly GCF_000164805.1). Classification (NCBI taxonomy): domain Eukaryota; kingdom Metazoa; phylum Chordata; class Mammalia; order Primates; family Tarsiidae; genus Carlito; species Carlito syrichta. Next base: position 1,450,205 of record NW_007245638.1, read on the forward strand.
CTTTAAAAAACAAATGGAAAAAAAAATTCTAGGGAAGGCCAGGGATTAAGGAAAAAAGGGAACTCCAGGACTTGGGAGTCGTTGACTCTGCCTGGTTCTCAAAGAACAGGCAATCAATGACAAAGTCACAATAATGCTGGCGACAGGGGAGACACATAGAAGATGTGCATATATTGAGTGAACAATCCATCTAAATAAATAATGACAAATCGAGCTAAAGAATGTGTTGGTCCCTTGGAGGCTCTGGGACACTTCTGTGAAAATGACCAGTGGCGTGTGACTTTGAAGAAGGAGGGCAAAGTCACCCACTTCAGGAACGAGCCAGGGCCATACCCTAGTATAGTTAATTCCCCAGTTTCTGGCAGAGAAATTTAGTTTCCAACCTTAAAACACCATGGGACATAGTAGAAAGGGAACTTCAAGTTCAGAGTCAATGCTCTGCTTATTGCAATAGCAATGATCCATGTGAATTGGTTTCAGGAGAATCTGCTCCCAAATTGGTCCTTTCCCAGTCTTCTTGGTTTCCACCATTAGAGTTACTTTTGCAAGGCCTTTGAAGGCAGGTGGGTGCTAACTGGTTTAAGGAATTATGCCATTGTGACTTGCCAACATATTAGCAAGAATTAGATTTTTTCTTTCTTTTCTTTTCTTTTCTTTTCTCCTTCCTTCCTTCCTTCCTTCCTTCCTTCCTTCCTTCCTTCCTTCCTTCCTTCCTTCCTTCCTTCCTTCCAAGAGCCAGGGTCTTTCTCTGTCTCCTAGGCTGGAGTGCAGTGCCACAATCATGCCTTACTGCAGCCTCAACCACCTAGGCTCAGGCGATCCTTCTGTTTCAGTCTCCTGAGTAGCTGGTACCACAGGAATGCACCACTACGCCTGGCTACTTTTTTTGGTTTTTTAAAAAATAGAGATGAGGTCTTGCCATGTTGCCCAGGCTGATCTTGAACTCTTGAGTTCAAGCAATCCTCCTGTCTTGACTTTCCAAAGCCAAGGATCAGATATTTAACACCTAAGGCTGCAGGACATATCACCAGAAGCTTCCATTCACTCCTGCTGCCTGCAGCAGGCTCACCCAGGGAGTGGGAGGTTACAGTCTAGATCAGAGGCCAGTAGTTGAATCTGATCTCCAGAGGATTTGATTTGACTGCACAGTGTGAACGCTCAGTGTTTAAACAGATTTTGCATCAGGCGCCAACATCTCAAAATAAGATGATTTCATATAAAATGTTTAAGTTCCTTGCTGCTTTCAGAAACATGGAAAAAAGGAACTTTGAAGGCTGGGCTAGTATGCATCTGCTGGAACTGCCTGACAGTGATGTCCAAGTGGAACATACATTCTCCAAGTAGCCACAGTGACTTAGGCTGAATCTGACAGCTATCTGTCAATTCATGGTATTTGACTTTACAATCCTGTCGAAGGGTTTATCTTCAACATACTGGACAAGAGAAAATCCCAAGGCCACCAAACCAAACCCCAACACTCTCCCTCTCCTCCAAGCCCACAAGCCAACAGACCAACTGTAAGACTCTCTTTTTTTTGCATCAATGAAGGTGGAAGGATGTGTGAGGAGCAGGGCAGCATACTAGCCCTGTATTTATTGAGCATTGCTCTGTACCAAACTCTATCCTAAGTCCTTCCTGCTTGTCATCTCATTTAGCTTTTTTTTTTTTCCAAGTTGGAGTCTCACTCTATCACCCAGACTGGGGTGCAGTGGCATGCTCACGGCCACCCCAGCATCGACCCACTGGGCTCAGGCGATCCTTCTGCCTCAGTCTTCCAAGTAGCTGAAACTATAGGTGGGTGCTACCATACCTGGCTAATTTTTGTGATTTATTATAGAGACGAGGTCTCGCCAAGTTGCCCAGGTTACTCTTGAACTCGTGGGCTCAGGCCATTTAGCTTTTACATCGAAAATTATGGCTTGGTTGAGGGCTCATCCCTCTTATTTTACAGAAAAGAAAACAAAGGTTCAGGGAGGAGAAGCAGTATGACCAAAGTCACCAACTAGCAAAGCACAAAGAGGAACTCCAGCTCTTCGACTGGAGACCAGGGAGGTCCTTCTAGGGTAAGAGGTGGGCTGGTAATTGATCCTTTAAGATGGTCTCCTTAACAATGGAACTCTCCAGAAGCTTGCAGGACTAAAGAAGCAGACCTGATAGGGCAAAAGAGCATACACTATGCCTAAGAGGGAAACTACACCTCAACTCAGCCTAATGTCACACAGAACTGAGCGTCCAGGGAGAACACGTGATTTCTCCAGGGAACCTAGAAGTCTAGATTGCCAAGAAAAATTCAGATTTTTAAAGCCCCATTGATAGGAAATCAAACGTGTCTGGAGGTGAGGTTTGGCCCACGGTTCTTGACTTACAGTAAGTACTTTTTAAAGCTCAGGTGACATAGCACAGTGGTTCAGGTTACAGGTTCTAGATTCAAACTCTCTGAGTTCAAATCCCAGTGCTGTCACTTATTAATTATGTGGTCCTGAGGAAATCATGGCACTTTTCTGTGCCTCAGCTTTATCATCTATAAAGTGATGATAATAATCCTAAGGTTGTCATGAGGATTACATGAGATAATAGGTAGAAATTATTAACTGTGTCTAGTACATAGCCAAGGCTCTATATGAATTTATTACCTACTAAGGAGGCATGCCTTTGTTTACGGCTCCACTCCTTTCCTGAGATAGCCTCTGTTTATCCTGTGTGTGTGTGGGCAGTGGGGAGTTATGAGCATTTCAGGGTAAATGATAGGCTTTAGTAGAACTCTCAGGCAAATATCCCCTCCCTGAGCTCAAGAAACGGTGTTGCCTCTATGAACAGAAAAAGGAGAACAACCTTCATAACAGAATGCTCATTGCCTAAAGCTGGGCATGGTGGCTGACACATGTAATCCCAACACTTTGGGAGGCCGAGGCAGGAGGTTTGCATGAGCCCAGGAATTAGAGACCAGCCTGGGCAGCAGAGCGAGATCTCATCTCTACAAAAAATTTTAAAAATAGCCGGGCATGGTGGTGTGTACTTGTAGTCCCAGTTCTTGTGAGGCTGAGGCAGAAGGATCTCCTGAGCCTAGGAACTCAAGACTGTAGTGAACTGTAACCATGCCACTGCATTTCAGCCTGGGCAACAGAGAACACAAGTCAAACAAAGAAAAAAGAAAAATAAAAAAGAATGCCCATTACCTAGAAAATCTCAGAACTGCTGCTGGACCATGTGCCATATAAACTAAACCTTATCCACTGGGTACTTATCTGTCAGGCGAGGTAGTTTTCCTTGGCAGACGCAGTACCCAAGAACCGATCATCGGCATTTAGAAGTAATTTAGGTTTGCGCACTTGTGCCTGGGGACTGGTTATAGACAGAGCTTTAAAGGAGAATGTTAACAATGGCAAATAATAGCTGTCGGTGTAAATGGACACATCGTAACACGTCCATTTACAGAGCTGAACGCTGGCTGGCGGCAGACACTGAGGCGCTTTGCCCTGGTAAGGCAGGCGCTATGCATATGGACTTGTCAGTTCTGATACAAACACGCTCTGAAACATCAGCTACAATAAAACACCCACATGCACCGTGAGCAGTACTGTGGCCGAGATCCCAGGCGCAGATAACCACCGTCCTGTACCCTGCACAAACAACTTGTTTATCCACCCAGCAAATACTTCTGATCACTTGCTGATCAAATCTTCACCTGAGACTTTAAGAGATCTTCTTCTAGGACCAGGAGCTGTGGCTCATGCCTGTAGTGGCACTCTGGAAGGCTGTGAGGGTAGATTGCTTGAGGCCAGGAGTTTGAGACCAGACTGGGCAATATAGCGAAACCTCAACTCTAAAACAAATTTTTTAAAAACTAGCCAGGTATAGTGGCGTGCACCTCAAGTCCCAGCTATTCAGGATGCTGAAAGGTCCTCCTGAGCCCAGGAGGTTGAGGCTGTAGTGAGCTATGATCATCGTGATGAGGCCACTACTGCATTCCAGCCTGGGCGAGAGAGTGAGATCCTGACTCAAAAAATTTTAAAAAAGAGCTCTCCTTCCAAAATCAACCATTTCCCCCAGATGCAAAGCGGCTTATCTGGAGCTACAATAAGGATGGGAAACTGGGTAAGAAAGCTGGTTAAACTCAGTCCTGCTGCAAAAAGCCCTACCCAGACCCAAGAAAAGATTTCAAAAGTCCTCAGTCCCATTCCAGATAATCAACTCCCAGTCAATATCCAACATTCTTCTTTTCTTTTCCCCTGATGTAGAGAGCAGCCCAGACACTCAGCCTTGGAGTATGGCTTCCAGCGTCCAGCTCAGAGACCAGGTGCTATCTGATTCTCTTTTCTGCTGTCCCCATCTTGTGTTGGTTTCTTAATTCTGACACTGAGATTCATCTCAATGACAAAACCAAAGTCCTTCCTGATGGAAGATGGTCTTAAAGAATCATCAAACTTTTGCAGTCTGAATAGACCTGAGAGACCGTCCATGGAGTTCAGTGATTCTTTTCGAGCCTTGGTTTATTCTTTCCTCCCTACTAGGCTCTTAGCGACACAAAATCTGATGTTGCACCCTAATGCTTAAGAGAGGCAATTTAACTTGTTAACATTATTGAGAAGTAACTTTTTATTTGTGGGCTCTTAAAACATAGAATCTCTTGGAGCAGAATTGGAAACCCACTTACCTCGTGTCAATGATTTGTTTTAATAATGAGGAAACGGAGGCAAAGGGGTCAGGTGACAGTCTGTGGGCAATATTAGTATTGGTTTCCTGTGGGGGCTAGAACAAATGACCCCAAACCTAGTGGCTTAAAGCAGCACAAATTTGCTGTCTTAGAGGTCTGGAGGTCAGAAGTTCCAGACCAGTTTCACTGGGCTCACGTCAAGGTGTTGGTGGGGCTGTGTTCCTTCCGGGGCTTTGGCGGACGATCTGTTTTCTGTTCCTTCCTAGGACAGGTATTGTCTTCCTTTCTAATATCCCATGTCCTTTTCTCTCTCTGCTTCCAGCACATCTTTTTTTTCTTATAAAGATCTTTCTGATTACATTGGGTCTGCTCCAATAATCCAGGATAATCTATCCGTTTAAAGAGCCTTAATTTAATTACATCTGCAAAGCCCCTTTTGCCGTGTAGGGTACGCAGTCACACATACTGGGGATTAGGATGGGGACACTCTTGAGGGGCCATTATTCAGCCTACTATAGGCAGGCAGCAGCTGACAGCAGAGCTGTGACTGCACCCAGGACTCCTGTGTTCTTTCGAGACTTTCTGTGTCTTGGTGGGAACAAGGGGAGGGGACAGGGTGGGACTCTTTTGCTCTGGCCTACATTTTTTTCTTTATTTAGATTTTTTAAATATAACTTTAGGGGGTACAAATGGTTTTTGGTCTGGGTTTTAAGTGTACCCACTGCCCCCACCTGTGTAAATTGTACCCGATAGGTGATTTTTTGTCCCTCCATCCCTTCCCCGCTCCCCCTTCTGAGTCTCCAGTGTCCATTATACCACTCTCTATGCCTTTGCAGATACTTAGTTTAGTTTCCACTTATAAGTGAGAATATGCAGTGTTTAGTTTTTTGTTCCTGTGTTAGTTCATTTAAGAAGATGCTCTCCAAATCTATCCACATTGCTGCAAAAGACATAATTTCATTCTTTGTGCGAGTTGGATAGTATTCCAAGGTGTATATATACCACATTTTCATTATCCACTGATTGGCTGATGGACATTTAGGTTGATTCCACATCTTTGCAATTGTGAATTGTGCTGTGATGAAGATGTGGGCGCAGGTGTCTTTTTAAAATGAACTCTCTTCCTTAGGGTAGATACCTACTAGTGGGATTGTTGAATCAAATTGTAGATCTTCTTTTAATTCTTTGAGAAACTGCCATACCAATTTCCATAGAGGTTGTACTAATTTACACCCACACCAACAGTGTATAAACATTCCCCTTTCTCCGCATCTGTGCCAGCATCAATTTTTAAAAAATGATGTCTGGCCTACTTTATTCCTGGTCCATTACAAACCATAAGCCAGAACAGGTCAGCCCAACTTCGAGAAACAAGAGAAGGAAAGATGAAATTAAACATATTTTTTTTTAAAGGTAGGGTTATCTGGGAGTCAGGACACTATGCACATCATCTTTTTATTTGGGTATGGATTTGATTAGAAAGGGAAGACTTAATTCCTTAGATATGATAACCTAAGGCAGATTAATATTCAGAAATAGAAGGAAAGCAGCAATAATAATTATTAATCTTCATAACAGCAGCATGGGAGGGGGGACATTATTTCCACTTAACACATGGGGAAACTGAGGCTAAGAAAGATGTATACAATTTGCTTAAGATTACAGAGGTGATAAGTGCTAGGATTTGGCTCCAGGCAGCCTGGCCCCAGAAACTGAGTACTTAACCATTGTCTAAACATCCTCAGAGTTCACATAGACAACACAACCTTGGGACCAGGCAGGTTCTTCAGACCACAGGTCTCTCTGAAGCAGAGCTGTTCATGCTCATACCTCTCACTGTGGCCGGGAGCATGGGTCTGGTTCTGGTTTTTCTGTGACTTCATCTATGGCACATAAACATGTGGGATATCACCCTCTCTCAAAGAAGAAAAACGAGACTCTTGTTATTAAAGTCTGAAAATAAATAAATAGAAGCTGGTGTGAAAAGATGGACTTATCAGCATGTTTAAAAGCTCATACTTTAGGGCTGGGGGGGCGGGTGTAGGGAAGGATGAATAGGTGGGGAACAGGGGGTTTTTAAGGCAGTGAAACGACTCTTTAGGATATAGTAGCGGATACATTTGTCAAAAGCTGGCTGAGTATTGTGGTTCATGCTTGTAATTCTAGCACTTTGGGAGGCCACAGCTGAAGGATTGCTTGAGCCCAGGAGTTGAAGATTAGCCTGGGCAACATAGTGAGACTCTGTCTCTACAAAAGTTTTTTTAAAAAATTAGCCATTAGCCAGGCATGGTAGTGGGTGCCTGTAGTTCCAGCTACTTGAGAGGCTGAGGTGAAAGGATCTCCAAAGCCCAGGAGTTCAAGGCTACGGTAAGCGTGTCACTGCATTTCAGCCTGGGCAACAGGGTGAGAGACTGACAAAAAAAAAAAAAAAATCATCCAATGTACAAGCCAAAGAGTGAACCCTAATGTAAATTATGGACTTTAGTTAATAATGCATCAATATTGGGTCAGGAATTGTAACCAACAAATCACACCAATGCAAGAGATTAACAATAGGAGAAAATGCTGGGGGTGTGTGTGTATGTGTGTGTGTTGGACATAAAAACTCTCTATACTTTCTGCTCTCTTCTCTGTAAACCAAAAACTACTCTAAAAACATATAATCTACTACTTAAAAAAAAAAAAAGCTTACAGCTTCAGGCAATCTTGATGGTCCTCTTAGAAATTCTATCCCAATCGTGACCATCACAGCCTGCTCCTTCCTCAGGTCTTGGCTGATGCTAGGAGCCAGAAAAATACTCTTCTAATATTTCCCACTGATCTGTCTGTATCTGCAGTTTCCTCAAGATATCGCTTCATGTTCACCAAATTTCAGAGTTTTATCCTGGCTAGCCACTCAGAAAATCACTGACTCAGAGTTCAGAGTTCAGACTTATGCTGGGATCCTGTCCTAGCCTCACCAGGGTCAACTCTGGTGCCTGGGGAGAGTTCCTAATTTCTGAGTTTCAATATCCCCCTCCATATCTAGAGGATAATCTTTTCCTTGATAATCCTGCAAGACTTGTGACAGTTAAACAAAATAATACATTTGGAGGTTGTATGCAAACCAGAAAGCATTATACAAATGTAAGGCACACAGTTTCCCTGCTGGGTGGACACCTCACCAGCACTTTCCCCATTTTATAGATCAGGAGACATTAAGAAGCTTGTCCAGGCTGGGCTCAGTGGCTCAGCCTGTAATTCCAGCGCTCTGGGAGGCCGAGGTGAGTGGATTGCCTGAGTCCGCGGGTTCAAGAGCTGCCAGGCAACTTGGCAAGACCTCATCTCTACAATAAATTTTTTTAAAAAATCAGCCGGGCGTGGTAGCGCGTGCCTGTAATTCCAGCTACTTGGAAGGCTGAGGCAGAAGGATCGCAGGAGCCCAGCAGGTCGAGGCTGCGGTGGCCAGGAGTGGCTACTGCACTCCAGTCTGGGCGACAGAGTGAGACACCAACTCAAAAAACAAAAAAAGAAGCTTGTCCAAAGCCACATAGGTAGTAAACAGCAATGCTGGAATTAAAATTTTAAAAATCAAGCCTGATTGCCAAATTCATACTTTTAATCACTCTACTCGCTTGCCTCTAAAAAATCAAAAGAATCAGAACATTGGCCGGGTGCGTTAACTCATGCCTGTAATCCCAGCACTTTGGGAGGTCAAGGTGGGAGGATCCCTTGAGCCTAGACTGGAGTTAGAATCAGCCTGGGAAAAATAGTGAGACCTCCTCTCTATAAAAAATAAAAAAAATTAGCTAGGTGTGGCAGCACATGCTTGTGGTCCCAGCTACTCAGGAGGCTGAGGCAGAAGAATCATCTGAGCCCAGGAGGTCGAGGTGAGCTTTGATCATGCCACTGTGCTCAAGCCTGGGCAACAGAGTGAGACCCCAACTCAACAAAAGAAACAAAACAAGAATCAGAACATCAGCAGTTACTAGAGTCTCAAGGTGTGCTCTCCATGGTCATACTCATCTCCTCTCTTCTTAAACCCCGACATTCCTCTCTAGAGCTACAAATCTCTCGAAGAAAGCTCAGTCCAATGGCAAGGGTCTCCTAAGACCACCAAGCCCTACTCTAAGGGACTCGGATTCACTGTGCCTTCCTGCCGGGGTACAGGAAAGATGGGATTCTTTTTTATATGCCTTATTTTAAATGCCTCGCTTGTGGCAGATTTAGTGTTCAAAGGGGTTAAATATCTGTAATGAGTTAAAAAAAATATTGGGTCCACAAATCAAATTGTCCCAGATAATAAATCTGAATACTGGATTAAGAATAATGGTGTCCATTATCCTGAGAAAACATGAAAGCTTCTCTGGGCTAGATCATGCTGCCTTGGCTGTATTCTTCTTTGCTCCTAAGATGTAATTATACATTTTCATTCAAGGTTTTCACTGTTTTCTAAATGCTGGAGTCTCTTTGTTCTGAAAGTCACCAGTTCATTCACTTATTCATTGTATTTTTCAATAGCATTAAGGGTACAAGTAGATTTTGGTTATGTGGATGAATTGTATAGTGATGTAGCCCGTAAGTGTACCCTTCACCCAACTAGTATATGCTGTACCCAATAGGCAATTTTTCATCCCTCACCCCCCCTCGCCAATCATTCCCTCCCTGAGTCTCCAATGTCCATTATACTACTCTCTATGCCTTTGCAGACCCATAGCTTAGCTCCCACTTACAAGTGAGAACATACGATATTTGGTTTTCTGTTCCATTTCTTCACTTAGGATAATGACCTCCAATTTCATCCAAGTTGCTGCAAAATACATTATTTTATTCTTTTTTATGACACAATAGTATTCCACAGTATATATTTATATACCACATTTTCTTTATCCACTAATCAGCTGATGGGCACTTAGGTTGATTTGACATCTTTGCAATTGTGAATTATGTTGTGATAAATGTGCGAGGACAGCCGTCTTCTTTGTACAATGAATTCTTTTCCTTTGAGTGGATACCCAGTGTGGGATTGCTGGATTGAATGGTAGATCTACTTTTAGTTCCTTGAGCAATCTCCATGCTGTTTTCCATGAGGGCTGTACTAATTGACATTCCCACCCACCGTGTATAAGCATGCTCTTTTCCCACTTATTTATTGTTACTTGAGCACCTACTATGTACCAGGCATGCGATTAACTCTTGAAAATTAAACAGTGAACATGGCAGACTCAACTTGACATAACTTGCAGCCTATGGAGGAGAAGGACAACTTAGGGTGGAATGTTTTAAGAAATACACAATTCCTGACAGAGGACTTGTAATACAGTCTATGAAATGGAGGGATCCTAGCCTAAAAGGAATTCTGCTTGTCATCGCAATATCCAATCCTAGGCACCATTTCTGGGATGGGGCACTTTACCACCATCCTCTTTGGATAATGCTGTGTCATACCTTTTCTTTTTCTTTTTCTTTTGAGTTGGAGTCTCACTCCATTGCCCAGGCTAGAGTGTGATGGCACATGAATGGCCACCCCAGCGTCGACCTGCTGGGCTCAGGCGATCCTTCTACCTCAGCCTTCCAAATAGCTGGAACTACAGGTGTGCACTACCATGCCTGGCTAATTTCTTATTTATTGTAGAGACCAAGTTTTGCCAAGTTGCCTGACTGGTTTCAAACCCACGGCTCAGGCAATCCACTCGCCTTGGCCTCCCAAAGTGCTGGGATTACAGGCTGAGCCACCGAGCCTGGCCATCATATCTTTTCTAGACTAATGGAGTCAAATTTACCTGTTTCTTCTACTATTTCTCCCATTTCAGGAAATTTACTTTAGTCAACTGATATTTATCAAGCACTAGCCCTGCTGACCTCGGGGTAGACACAGAAGAACACCCCGGGGAGTGTTTATCGTAGTGTGTATGTACCTGGTGGACCTGTGTATCTCCCCCATAGACAAAAATTCTCCAGAAAAGGACTGTGTCTTATTCATCTTTTTTATTTTTGGGATTTGCTTCAGGACTGGCAAGAGTAAGAGCTCAATGATAATTTGTGGAAGGAAGATGAAAAAATGGAAGAGTGGAAGGAAAAGAGGGAGGAAGAAAGAGAGGGAGAGAGAAAGAGAGGAAGGGTGGAAGAGAGGAAGGGAGGAAGACAGGGAGAGAAAGGGGAAGAAAGAAAGGAAGGAAAGGAGAGAGGGAGGGAAGGAGGGGAGAAAAGAAGGGAGCAGGAAAGAAAGGAAGAAAGGGAGGGGAGACAGAAAAAGAGGGAAACAAGAAGGGAGAGGGAGAGTGAGAGAGGGCAGGAGGGGAGTAGGCAGGTGGGCAGATGTGACCCCTTCCTCTAGATAGCATTTTTGGGTAGCACTTGACCAACTGGGGTCCAGTCCAACCTCCTCTAGTGACAGTTTTGAACCTGACACTCTTGGCCAGGAGTGAAATCAGGAAAGGTGGAGAACTTGCTGTACCTCAGGAAGATGATAAACCACATCTACCTTCCTTCATAGTTTCCCAAATCCCCCTTCAGGATGCAGCACCCCTTGGTGATGACAGCCAGGTGCTAGCACTGAAGTCTGCCTCTGCCTCTGCTGGAGAAGCCCTGGAGACAGGAACTCAATTCACCTACCCAGTGGGCTCCCAGCCTCTGCAGGTTGACTCCACCTCTTTATGACCATACTACCTGCATGATTCAGGCACCCATCACTTTTGATCACGTGTCTTCACCAGCCACCCTGACTTCAGTCTCTCCTCGGCAGCCCACCTTTTCCACTGCTGCTGGAGCTATTTTTCTCAAATGAAAATCCAATCATGCCTTTCTCCTATTAGAACCCATTGATCTATGGATCTGGCATTCAAGGTCTTCTCTCCCCCCAGGTCCCTGCCTCACTCACCTCATCTCTCTTTATTGCTTCTTTTCTCTTGTTGGCTGTCCTCCAGTCACAGATCTTTGACAAGCATCAACTCTTCTATACACCTCTGTGCCTTTGACCATGCTGGTGATTTTTCACGTGCTGTTCCTTCTGCCTGAAATGCCTTTTCCCTTGGTGAACTCCTACTCATCCCTCAAGATCCAACTCATGTCATTTCCTAAGTGAAGTCAGCATCAGACCTGTGTCCCTAGGCTTATGCATGTACTTGTCCTTACCTCCACTGAAGCCCCGACCCATATCCTGCAACTGCTGGTTTCCCAGTTAACCCTTTCACTAGTAAACTTAATTATATCATTTGGAAAATGGGGATGTCACTAGACTGTGAGTTCTTTGGATACAAGGATGGCATCCTATTCTTTCCATAGTATATTATTCTTACATATTACTACTACTATTATTATTGTATGTTATTCCTTCTGCTCTGCAATATAACATATGTTGTGTATATATATATATATATATATATATATACTTTTAATAGTAAACATGTTAACAATTGTGCATGACTTCTGGTATGCAAACACCTGTGGAATGAATAAACAACTTCATGCATTCGATACATTTTCAGTCCACTTCACTCTCCACTCTCCACCATGAACCTTTTGGCTACAGGCGACACTGCAGGGTTTGAAACAGGCAGGGTCTCTGTGTACACACATTTGTTATGTGTGACATCCAGAAACAAGTTGACAAAGAAATAAACAAGATAATTTCCGAGGGTGACAAGTGCTCTGAAGAACTAGAACTGGGTTATGGGGTAGAGAGCAGGGCAGTGGGGGGCAGGAGGCGACATTTGAGCCGGGACCTGAAGGATCAGAAGGAGCTGGCCATGTAGAGGTATCAGGGTGTAGCATTCATGCAAAGGGAGCAGTGAGTGCAAAGGTCCTGGGGCAAGAGGGAGCTTGTGGTGTTCAGGGAATGAAAGGGGACCTGAAAAGCATGAGATAAGTAAGGGGACCCAGATCATGTAGAGCTTTGAGGGGCACGACCAGGAGTACGGACGCTGCCCCAGGTACAATGACAAAACAAAAGGTGGCTGAGATGAGCAGAGATGCTACCAGCGAATGAATGGGCGCCGGTGTCCCTCCCCACACCTTCCTCACCCTCCCAGGAGATTACCGCCTGCTCACCGGGGCGGAGACAGCCCTCATTAATCTCAGGAAGCAGGAGGGCAGACGCGGGCAGTGCAGCAGCACAGACTAACTAGAGAGCACAAAGGCTGCCTGCCCAGCTTTGTTTTGAAAGCGTCAATTCCAAATTCTGCTAGCTGGCAGAGACAGGGGTTATTGATTTTCCCTTCTGGAATGCATGTCCTACAGAGTCCTCGCAAATAGAAACTGAAAAACAGAGGAAAACATAACTGCTGAGAAAGACAGGGCAAGGGGACATTTTTTTTTTAAAGAAACAATCTATACTGGTTTTTGTCTTTTTCTGATTATGCTCTGCTGGATCGTGGCATGTCATCTCTCTTTTTTCCCCGATTCATTTCTCTAGGTCCTATCTCTATGTCTTTCTGATAGTGATTTCTTTCTCTTTCTCTCCTTCTTGCTATGTCTTTGTCCCAGTACCGTGCCAGTGTTCACATACAGTAGGCGTTTCATAATGGTGTGGTGTATGCTGGTCTTGCTGCAGGTCAGTTTCTTCAGATCACTTTGTCTGTCTCTCTTTAAATACAGCATCTCTTGCCCTTCAAGGCAGGGGGAGGGTGGGACCAACCCATAAAGCCAGCTTCCAGTGGTCATGCAGAGTGGTATCTCCAGTTAATTACTCTCTATCTTCTATGGAGAGGCAAGAAGCAATTAGGGGCTTCCTTCCACTGTCTGGATGGGCAGAGCGTCCAGTCCCTTCCTCACAGCATTAAACTAGTGGTTCCTCAATTCCACAGAGCTCCAATAAAAGTTGCATGCTTGCCTACTTGCATAGGTGAATAGGGACTCTGCTTTCTAGACTCTTCTTTGGTTACTTCTTCACTATTCCTGCTGCCGGCATGGCTGCATGGGGAGGAATCTGGGTAGATGGAAGTGTCTATGGGCAGAGTCCAAAAGATGGTTGGTGTGTAGCCAGGAGTGCAGGTTGAGGCTTAGCTTTGCTTACTGACTTTTACCCAATCACACATGTTAATGAAAACTTAGTTTTATAATCTGGAAAATGAGGGTATCACAGTCTCTTCCTTCTTAGAGGAGAATGTCAGAACAAGCAAAGAAAGCCTATGGCAAAACTACAATTTTTTTTTTTGAGTCAGTGTCTCACTCTGTCGTCCAGGCTGGAGTGCAGTGGCACAATCATGGCTCACTGTAGCCTGGACCTCCTGGGTGCAGGTGATTCTCCTGCCTCAGTCTCCCAAGTAGCTGGGACTATAGGCATGCACCACTATGCCCAGTTAATTTTTTGATTTTTTGATTTTTTTTTTTTTTTTTTAGAGATGAGTCCTTGCTATGTTGCCTAGGCTGGTCTCGATCCTTCCACCTCAGCCTCCCAAAGTGCTGGGATTATAGGCATGAGCCACCATGTCCAGCCTAAAATTATTTTTAAAACAATAGTAACTAAAAACAAACAAACAAACAACAACAACAAAAAAATTCAGGCATTTCCTGGTGTTCTCCTTTTAATAAAACATATGGCATCATAGATAGGGCCAACTGGTTGTCATTTCACGTATCACTTAGTTTGAAGCTTGATACTCTAATAATTTACCTTCTGCTCCTGTTTTTCTTAAAGTAATAATAAAATAATGTTCTACTTCCTGAGCTCACACAACATGGCGGGGAAGGCTTGGGGGTTGGGCGGTGGTTCTGAGACCAGGGTCTGTATCCCTAGATGTAAAATTTGTTATTCATCATTTGCAAAGTAGACAATCTTCATGTGGATAATTGAGGTCTGGTAGGAGGAGGAGTGTTTTCTTAACAGGTTTATACAAATTTAATTTCTGCAAAGCCTCTCCTATTTTCTATGTACCGATGCATATTTAAACGCACACCTTCATTATCACCTCTGTCCAGATGCTTCCCCCCCCCTGAATTTGCTCCTGAGCTCCAGCCCTATATCTCTAATTATCCACATGATGTTTTCTCCTAGGGCTGTATGATTATTTAGTCTAACTCATTCTTATTAAAACCAAGGAAGTGGAGACCCAGAGATACAGGCAGTGTGGCTTTACCAAATCCTTCAAGGAGCAGGATGTCAGATGCACCACTTTCCTAACACAGAGAAAATGCTCTGTCCACAATGCCTGTGGAAGACTTGACATCACACTTGCGATGAATGCAACCCAACTCGTGACCTCCCAAGTCTAGCTCTTCTTCCTGACCTTTCCATTTGTATGAAGTGGAAGCTTCAAGAAGGCAGAGCTCACAGATCTGCATGTCTCACTCTCTGCCCTTCCTCCCAGAACTGACATTAGGCAGGAACTCAAAATTTATTTAGATGGACGTGGGGTGAATGACTATGAGAATCTGCCATCACTCTACATTGTCTGAACTGGGGACTCACTGTTTTTCCCCAGCCTCTAAGAACTCATTGATGGCCAAGATCTGTAGGCTTCATGCCCCATGACCTCTCCACCTCTGATGCTCTTCCCCAAGCGTGAGCCTGCAGCCTCACCTCCTGGCTCTGGCCTTTCCTTCTCTCATCCTTCCAGTATAAAGGTTTCCATCATGACCTGTCCCAGGTCGAAAGCTATCCACATTCTCAGTACCTACATCTGAAGCCCACACTCCTTGTAGGCGAGGCTCTCCATCCACTGACCTCCACCTTCCTTTGCTGCCTTCCTACTCTGCCTTATTAAAACCAAGGAAATGGAGGCCCAGAGATACAGGCAGTGTGGCTTTATCAAGTCCTTCAAGGATCAGGATATTATTAGAGGCTGGGGACAAACAGTGAGTCCCCAGTTCAGACAATGCAGAGTGATGGCAGATTCTCATAGTCATTCACCCACACGTCCATCCTATTCTGCCTTATAACCCTCCACTCCCACAAGATGTCTCTGGCTGTGCCCCTTGAAACACAACCCATACAGTTTTGCCACCACACTTTGTAACCGCTATTTGCCTTGTCTACTCTGTGAATTCTCTTTTAATTTCTTTTAAGTCGGAGTCTCACTCTGTTGCCCAGGCTGGAGTACAGTGGCACGATCATGGCTCACTACAGCCTAGCTTCCTGGGCTCAGGTGACCTTCCACCCCAGTCTCCCGGGTAGTTGGGACTACAGGTACACGCCATCATGGCTGGCTAATTTTTTTATTTTTGCAGAAACAAGGTCTCACTATCTTGTCCAGACTGGTCTCCAACTCCTGGGCTCAAGTGATCCTCTTGCCTTGGCCTCCCAAAGTGGTGGGATTACAGGTGTGCGCCACCACATTCAGCCTACTCTGTGACTTCTAATTATTGATCAGGCCCAGCTAAAGCCCTTATCATAACAACAAATGAATACAGTAGCATCAGTAGCTAGAATTTTCTAAATGCCTTCTATGTTTCAAGCATAGGACTAAGTTATTCACACCTATTATTTCATTGACCTTCACAAAAACCTAGGAAGTAGGTTCAATTGCCATCCTCATTTCACATGGTGGAAACCTAGGCTCAGAAGTGTCAATAGTATATCAAAGGTCACAGACTTAGTCCCCAAAATACATGGAATTCATACACAATTCTACCAGGCGGCCAAAACCATGCTTCTAACCACTAGGCTACATGGCCTAAAGCTGCCTTTCCCCTCTGATCGCTGACAGCCCATTATGACGTCCAGCCGCCCATTTGCCAGCAATCTTGTTTACTGGCATTATCCTGAACATCCTCTTGCATGCACATGTTTTTTGTCCTCGGTTGTGGCTGTAAGCCATCGGAGAACATGAATTCGACTTCTGGGGCCTAACAGGTCTTGTCTGACAAGTATCTACTGACTGAACCGATCAGAAGTGTAAAGTACTTTATCCTCCTTAGGGTTCTTTTTTTGGTTAATGCATCCTTTAGGCAGTGAGTTCTCTCTTCTTTCTTCTTCTCTCAGGCCCAGCTGTGGGTACTGGGCATAAACAAAAGAGAAGATTCGCCCTGAGTTTCAGCTCCAAACAATACCTATCTGCATGGTCTGGAGAGGGTGGGCCTGGTGAGAGAGGCTGGAGAGATAGCCACGTGTTTGAAGTTACAGTCCAGTTTATACAGCACTACAATATGTTTTTGATTTTTTTTTTTTTTTTTTTTTTTGGTTAATGGATTCATTTAAAATTGTGTCACGAGATCCAACGGATATTATCACTTTACAGATGCAAAATGTTTATGTTGGGTTCAATTGTCAGGAAGCTGGCCGGTCTTGAATTAGTCACTTCCCTCTCTGTGCCTCTATCTTCCCATGCCCTGACATTCTGGGATGCCAGCAAGCATAATCTGTTGGTTGTGGGTCATGTGTGTGGTCTTAAGTTCTCAGAATCCAAGGAACAAAATGCTGGGAAAGCATTCTGAAATGTTAAAAGCTCCCACTCAGGGTGAGAGAGTATCCCTCATTATTTATTTAGTTTTGAAGCTTCGATGTTTCTAGATCTTGTTCTCTCAGGGAGATACAGAGTCAGAAAGCTGTTCCTTGCATGAGGCACACACCTGTCCCGCAGAGGAAGTCACATTCTCGGTGGTTGTGGCTGCTCTACCCTGCCCTCTCCTGTGCTTGGACAATCGCTCCCAGAGGAAGCATCAGCCTGTCTCCTTGTCCCCAAGCCCCTTGCAGAGTCCTCCCTGCCTCCCTCTTCCCTCCACCCCTGAGACAGAGACAGAGAAGCCTCTGCCCTCTTGTGTGCTTTGCATGTTAAACACCAAAAGCTTTCCGCTAAGGCCACAGGGGAGGCAGACAACTTGCATCTGTAAGTCGTCACCAGCTGTCTTCGATGTGCTAGTAAAGGAAAATCCCTGTACTGGGTCGAGGGAAAAGTGCCAAAGTAGTTTTTTTAAAAAGAAAAGCCTCCCTTGAGGCTTCTCAAATGGAATCTGGGGCCGCGGAGGAGGCAGAAGCTCTCATCTGGCCGAGTCAGACCTTTCACCTCCCTCTCCAAAAGCATGATCTGAGCCTACGGGCACAGTTGTTTGAGTGGCAAGTTCAAGGCAGGGTTCTTGTGAGGCAAGGGCCCAGGAGCCCTAATAAATTAGGAGCAAGTCGTGGCAGCCAGGTAGGCAGTGGTTAAGGTTATTTGGCAAGTTCAGAAGCATGGTGATGGAACAGCTCTGCCTCTTGACTGTAGTGATGGCTGCCCGAATTGACACATGATAACACCACACAGAACCACTCATGCTGGCACTCACACACACACATACACACAACGACTGTGAAGTCTGAAGAAAAAGGTCTGTGAATTGTACCCATGTCAGCTTCCTAGTGTTGACACTGTACTATAGTTATGTAAGTAAACTGTCTACTTTCTGAAACTTCCTGCGAACAAAAAATTATTTAAAAATAAAAAGTAATAAACACCTAAAGCAGCAGAAATGGATGTGACTGTGTCTCCCCAGGTTCCTGGGGTACAAGTGCTAAGGCAGTCTCATAGGAGCGGAGGACGATCCTTTTAATAATAGTGAGATCACCGTCATCATCATCATCATCCAGGTTCCAATTTATTGAACACTAACGATGTACAATGTGCTGTTTTGTTTGGGTTTTCTCAACTGCACACAACACCCCCGATGAGGCTATCACCCCGTTTTACAGAAGATGATCATGGAATTTGTGCCGAGGCATTGCAGGACCAGACTCTGACCCAGCAAGCACTGGGATGCCAGTGTTCACACCTGGGGGCGAATAACCAGGGAAGCACAGGTTCTGCGATGCTGTTGTGGCATCCAACGTGTGCTCCCTGGGAACCACCTGAGCACGTCCTTCCCTCTCTCCTCTCTGAAGGCGCCCGTCCCGCCCTTCTGTCCCAGCCCTCACCCGAGTTAGCCACATCTGCAGCGAAGCAACAAAAACAGCACTTACAAGTTCTTCACGTCGGTGATGCCCCGGAACGCCTTCCTCGGGACCCCCTGGATCTGGTTTTCGCTCAGATCTCTAAACAAGAAGAGAAGAGGCACACTGCATTAAAGACCCAGGCTGGCTCGATCTGCATCTCATTATGATAACAAAACCCCTCGGAGGCTGCCTCTGTGGTCAGGAGTGTTGGGGGACTGTTTAGTCTCAGGCCCCGGGCTGCAAGCATTCCCATTGTTCCTCAAGTGATGCCCTTTGCTGAAATGGTTACCAGGCGGGGCAGCTCGCCTCCACGGCGGGCTCTGTGGGTGGTCTCGCACCTCCAGGCCACGAGCCAAGACGCTGGGTTATTTGTTGCACACCCTGCGCCCAATTCTCTGTTTTCCCACCTCCCAGAGACAGCCTCTTCCCCCCCCCCATACACACGGGCGACCCTCCCCCACGGCGGGTCAACACTGCTCAATCTCCCATCTCTCTGGTCGTCCTCTGCTGCTCAGGACTCTCTGCCTTTGTCATGTAGAGTTGGGACAGAGCCCGTCCATTCTGGTTTTCTGATGGGGGCTTATTCTAGAGTCCAGGAGACCGTCTCCTGGATCTTCCTAGTGATAGGCATGATGAATTCAAATTGCATTTCCACAAATGCATCCAAAACAGGGGACACCGGCATCTTATCCAGACTTGAGGGGGGAAGGTGCGGAGTATCAGGTCCCACAGCACCCCCAAAGCCTCAATTTCCTTTTTAAGAACGACGCAGGCTTTTTGGTTTTGTTTTTTCCAGTTGTATTTTTTTGCTAGACCAAACACACATGCTTGCTTTCATTCAGACCTCAAGTTTGCTCGACTCTCAGTGAGTAACCAATCTGTGAAGACCCATCAGGCCTCCAGAGTGGACAAAGTGACCCTGCAAAGTCCCCTGGCCATGTCGCCACCACGGCTAGTTCTGCACAACAATGAGCTGTAGAGATGTCACCAAAGAGGGTGGTATGGAGGCAGGGGACGTGCAGGGATGGGGGCTAGGGCATGGTCAGCTCTTCATGCTTTCATTAGAAATAAAAGGTACACACACACACACACACACACACACACACACAGGACATACAGGAAAACTCCATTATTGAGGAAAAAAATTAACTACTTCCACCTAACCATGGCTACTAATTAGTAGTAACATATGTAAATTTCACCAACATGACTTCATAATATAGGGTCCATGATAACCTATTTTTTTTTCCTTACACATCGATACCAACATTTTAAATGGCTGTCTGTCACCCAGTTGAATGGTTGGTAATATGATCCCACATCCTTGGGTGGGTATTTATTTTTTTTATTTGCCATTTAAAGAAACACTAGGATGAATTTATCTGCCCATACATTCTGGGGACACTTGTCCAGCTATTTCCTTGGTCCCACAAGGACAACTTGTGTTCACAGGGTAAACAGGTCCCAGCTGAAAGACCCTAAAGACAGCCGTACCTGTGGACACGCCCACGATGTTTTTCCAAGGCCACTGGAATGTAAGTTACAGATGGCTCCAGATATATTTGGAAGGCAAGGTCAGACAACCACCCTCCACTGAAACCTGGGCAGGTTGTGTGGACATTTTGCATGGGAGTTGGGAAATGTAGAAACAGAAGAGAGATGTCCACCTCTCTGCTCTCATCTGCTGAGTCAGGCACAGCCTCTGAGCAGCTCCCTAAAACTCGCAACACCTGAGATGGTGTGGGGCCACTTTTAGGCCCCAAAGAAAGGCTCAGAATTGGGGAAAGAGTACAGGTGTGAGAACTAGTGGTTTCTAGGACTGAACAACAGGGTGCTCCCCATGTCATGTCCAGTTTCCTCCGTCTGAAACTGATGTAAGTATATTCAGCTGCACAAGGCACACTGTGGTAGGCTCCTCTGGCCAGGCCTGATTCAATGCACAGAGCTCCAGCCTAGAATCGGGGCACTGAACAAAGCCCACGATGACAGCAGAGGTCAGGCGGTGTCACCAAGGCCACTCAGTCACTCTCCATCAGCCTCTGGAGCAGGGGCCCGGGCCCTGTCATCCAACTAATGCAATTTCGACCAGGCATCTGTGCTGTACCCGAGGCCCCAGCAGCCACAATAGGCCTGGGCCTTTGCCGCTGCCCTCCCAGGCTTGGCTACGGTCTCTGGCTGCTCAGGAAGATGAGCTTCAGTCACACTTCTGGCAAACAGTCGATGATCAAAATCCGGGGTGGGGGAGCAAATGAGAGAAAGGTTTAGGGCTGGGCATGGTGGCTTATGCCTGTAATCCCAGCACTTTGGGAGGCAGAGGCGAGAGGATTGCCTGAATCCAGGGGTTCGAGACCAGCCTGGGCAACTTGGTAAGACCTTGTCTCTATAATAAATAAAAAAATTAGCTGGGCATGGTGGCATGTGCTTGTGGTTCCAGCTACTTGAAAGGCTGACGTGGAAGGATCACCTGACTCAGGAGGTAAGGCTGCGGTGGCTGTGAACATGCCACTGCACTCCAGCCCGGGCGACAGAGGGAAACTCTTACCCTACCCCCCAAAAAGAGAGAAAGGTTTAGCTTAACCATGGCTGGAAGTTGGGCAAATGGGCACCTATTCCAGTAATGCCCTATCCCTTTTGCATAGACAGCAACCCACAGCATACTGGACGAGAAAAGAAATTGTACGAAGGTTCTCGTTTACAACATGGTGGGATGGAGAGAAGAGAGCAATATCTAAGCAGGAGAATCCAACACTGTTTCTGGGAGACCTCTTGCACAGGCAAAATCCTGTGCTCGGGTGGGGCAGTGCTTTGGTCTGCTATTTTCTTACTGTAAATACATCCAGCCCTGCTCCTACTTTAAGGAGCCCAGTTTAAAGCACAGCTTTCTTCCCACTCCCCTGTCACCACTTTTCTCCTGACCCAACTGAGCAAAACAGTAGATTGTAGGGAATTTATCTGTTCCCTGTGACAATCTGCTTGTAAATTTTATTAATTTTATTTTCCATTGAGCCTCTCTTCGGCTAACAATACCATTGCCATCCATCTACAGGATTGTATATTGATTTCATAAATACCTCCAGTGAGTTGACAAACTGACAGCTTTAATGGTGTTACTGATGGGGCGTGGAGGCGGGTTCAGGGCTGGGCGCTTCATTTTCGGTAACCGTCCCTTCACAATTATCACGGGGCCTTTGTGAGGGTTCCTAATAGTGTGTTTATCTCAGCATGATGCCAGAGCATGGAGCTATTGTTAAGTACTATCCTTGAGAGAGACAAGAGCCACCATTTTCCACTGACACTTAAATAAAAATAACAAAATCTATCCGTAATGCCCAAGAGCCTAGTTCCGGCCAATTGCTTGCTGGAGTTTTAGTGCCTCACCCTTCACCAGGGAAGCAGCGCAGGGCGGAGGAGGGCAGAAATGCTCAGAAGTGACCAAGGAAGAGTTTTTTTTTTTTCACATTAGAAGAAAGGTACAAGGATGGAGCAGGGCGGAGGGTGGGAGGTATGCTGGGCTTTTCTGGGGAAATAAAGGAAGATGGCTGGTGGGAAAGGACTTCTTGGTTGGGAAATGGGCTAGGGGCTGGGATGCCTTTTTAAATAATTAGGGCTCAGAAAGAAAGGGAGAACTACATTAACTAAAGTGCATTTTCCAGCTTCCGGAAAATGATTAACCGGCCGATTATTCCATCCAAAAACACAAGACCAGAGAGGACTTATTAAGGAGACAGTAAGTCAAATAGGAGTTGGCAAGAACCAATATCTCCTCCTTCCAGTCACTTCCCCCCCTTTTTAATTTACTAAAATGCTTTGGACACAGATTAACTTTCTTCGCAAATTTATTATTGCTTCATCTACCTTGAAATGGGAACTGCAGACACTTTGATAAATGGATTGAAAGGCTGTCTAGTTCCAGTGGAGCTTCTGAAATGCTTCCTGGGGCTCCCCCCCACAATGGCAGGCACGTTTTGTTCTCAGAGGAGCAGTGAGTGACAGTCCCCACATTCACCCATACCCCACAACACAAGGGCCAGGGACGTGGTCTCCTTTTTGCTCTGCTGGGGACAATGCACGCATCCTAATCACATTCATTTAACCAGAGAGTCCTGGTTAAATGGCAGTCTGAGGCCAGGTGTGGTAGCTCATGCCTGTAATCTTAGCACTTTGGGAGGCTGAGATAGGAGGATTGCTTGAGCCCAGGAGTTTGAGAGCAGCCTGGGCAACATAGTGAGATCTTGCCTCTACAAAAAATAAAAAAAGTTAGCCAAAAGTGATGGTCCATCCTGTAGTTTAGCTATTTGGGAGGCTAAGGCAGGAGGATCACCTGAGCCCAGGAATTCAAGGCTGCAGTGAGCTGTGATTCAGCCTCGGCAACAGAGGCAGACCCAATCTCTAAAAAAAAAAAACAAGCAAGCAAATAAATAAATGGCAGTCTGTGGAGAGGATTTGCTCCTAGGTGTCAATCCCAAATCATTCCCAAGCTACAGATGGGGCTTAGAGGACCCACAAAACTTGGGGAGTTCTTGTTTCTGAAGTGGATGGAGCTGTTTATGAGCTATATGACCATGCAAGTTACTAAAATGTGCTATGCCTCAGTTTCCCCATCTCAGAAGCAGACACTGAGCCAAGGCCTCAGGGGTTGAGTGACTGATAAATGAAGAACTCTCAGGAGAGGCCAGTAAGGGATGGAAGCAGGATGGAGAAGGGGACTCAAGTACAATCAGTAGAATTCCAATCTTAGCCAAGTACCATGGGGAACACCTGTCTCTAAGCAAGGGAGCAGGATCTTTGTAGCCCTGTATTTAACAGTCCTTGGTCAGGCACCACCTAAGAGAAAGGCAAACTCCCAGGGTCCACCTGCCCCGCATAATGCTGCACGACATGACTTCAGAGACCCTAGGGTAGATTGCTGAAGAGGATCCCCAAGATGAGACCTTAGCAGCGAAGTCCAGAGAAGGAGGGGATGGAGCTGGGACCAGTCCAGAGGACCAAGGAGACCTAACTCAAAGCACTCATAAGAACACTCCAAGGACACGTCTGAATCAGCAAGTTCTTGACAATGAAAACATCACTCTCAAAAGATGGGATAACTAGGACCAGGGACCAAGAGGCCACACAAGAAGCTAACTGACAAAAGAAAATGGTAACAACTCAATCTGGCATCTGATGAGGTTTACACTTCTTTGTCTACCTTCCCAACCACCTTGCTCTGAGACAAATCATGGTGCCATTTTAGTAACATTTTAAAGAAATCCATCATCTCTTGATTAGTCAAACTAAGATAGGAGATGATTTGCCATTTGGAACCATTGCTATTTGGAACTATTACTAGATTTGGGGTCAGGGCGATGGATTACCATTCTGATTCTCTTTGGCCTGAATATATATGAAAATTACTTTCACATTCTCCGCTTAGGAGGAAGAAATCTGCCCACTGGTACACTTGGTATCAAGCAAAACTCATTTAGGGATTTAAAAAAGTCTGATGAGGAATCCATGTATCTAAAATGTCTTGTACTTCCAATACCACAACCCTCTAAAAAGCTGAACTCTTTTCCTCTGCCTCCCAGATCCCAGCTTCTCATATAGTAACCTTGCAACTCATCACTCTGCCCTGGGAACTAAAGGGAATGATGCTGTTTTGCTTACCTTATTTTATACAGCAGGAGGGACAAACATGCAGGAAAGATTGTTCCCTGGGGATTTTACAATGTGGACTTCAAGGAGGATTTATCTTAATAGGTACATCTCTTCTGCAGGCAATTTATCTTAATAAGCAAGATTATATGTTTGCTGTTGGGTCACTGTCAAAATCAAATGAGCCCCAAGCATATGTCCCAGCTAAGAAGCTATCGTACCTCCAGCTGGGTGTCTAGTCAATGGCAGCTTTTGTCTGGGGAAGATGACAATAGAGTAACTGAATCATTTCCTGAAAGAACTGCCACCTATCTCGGGGATCCAGAGAATCAAAGTATCAATGGGGGACCAAAAACCCCAATTATTTCCCACTGTTCTAGTTGTGTTTCTGAATATTTTATTGTGGCAGGAGTTTATATTGCTTGCTCCCTGATGTTAAAAAGTTACTGAATGAAAGATTGCAATAAGAGCCCTTTCTGTTCTGTTTTCTCTGACAAGCTCATTAGAAAAGTCCTAGCCACACCATTTAGATGTTTAATATTGGCAGATTAAATGTCAACTCAGGTGCTTATTTCTGTCATCAGAAATGAATTGAGGAGGCTGGGCATGGGGGCTCACATCTGTAACTCCAGCACTTTGGGAGGTCAAGGTGGAGGATTGCATGAGGCTAGGAGTTGGAGACCAGTCTGGGAAACATAGCAAGATCTCATCTATATTTAAAAAAAGAAAAGAAAAATAAATAAGAGGACCCACTATGTGTTCTACTATGTTAGGAGTTAAGATACAGAAGTGTACAGTTCCAAGTTTCTGTCCTCCTGGAGTTTACTTCAGAAACAAAGAAACAGGCTGGGCTCGGTGGCTCAGCCTCTAATCCCAGCACTTTGGGAGCCCGCAGGTTCAAAATCAGCCTGGGCAACTTGGCAAGACCTTGTCTCTACAATAAATCAAAAATTAGCTGGGTGTGGTAGTGCTCACCTGTAGTTCTGGCTACTTGGAAGGCTGAGACAGAAGGATCGCCAGAGCCCAGCAGGTTGACACTAGGGTGGTTGTGAGTGTGCCACTGCACTCCAACTTGGGCTACCAAGTGAGACTTCAACTCAAAAAAAAAAAAGAAAAGAAACAAAGAAACAGACCTCCTTACCTTTACAAAGATAAACATCTAGCCACCTCAAAAAGTAAAAGAAGCAGTTTCATTGCTTTTTCCATTTCATTAAGAACACCTATATCTAACTCACACTGTGGATTACTCCTAGTCACCAAGCAAAAGATTTTATAGTTTGTTTTACTCAGGGTTCAAAATCTTTTGAGTAATAAGAAGGAAAGGGGCAAGAGGCCAATCTGGATCACTAGGACTCAGAGGACTCAGACTTGTTTCATCAGGTACTTTGGTTTGTCTTTCAAAGTGGACAATTTGAGAAAAATCAGGATAGTATGAGGATGTGTTAAGAGTTGGCATGGTGGCCAGGCTCGGTGGCTCAGCCTGTAATCCTAGCACTTTGGGAGGCCGAAGCGAGTGGATTGCCTGAGCCTGTGGGTTCGAGACCTGCCTGGGCAACTTGGTGAGACCTCATCTCTACAATAAATCAAAAATTAGCTGGGCATGGTAGCGCGTGCCTGTAGTTCCAGCTACTTGGAAGGGTAAGGTGGAAGGATCGCTGGAGCCCAGCAGGTCGAGGTTGCAGTGGCCGGGAGCGGCCACTGCACTCCAGTCTAGGTGACAGAGTGAGACTCCAACTCAAAAAAAAAAAAAAGAGTTGTCATGGCACTGGGCGTTGTTCTCACAGTAGGGTTCATAGGTCATCTGATCAGAATTTACAGATAGGGCTTTGAAGAAATACAGATTCCTGTTAATTTTTTAAAATTTGAAAAGAGGGGCGAGGCATGGTGGCTCATGACTATAATCTTAGTATTTTAGTAGGCTGAGGTGGGAGGATCACTTGAGGCCAGGAGTTTGAGACCAGCCTGGGCAACATAGTGGGACCCCCATCTCTACAAACAAACAATTTAAAAAGAGAACAGTATTTTGGTTATATTTCCTTTCATTTACATCTTTATCTTTGAGAGATACATACTGAAGTAATTAAGAATAAAATAACGATGTCTAGGTTTTGCTTTAAAATAACATTGAGGAGGAGGAAGTAGGTAGAGGCATGGAAGAAATAAGACGGGCCAAGAGGTGATACTTATTGGAGCTTCGTGATGAGTACAAAAGAGGTTCATTTATCTTCTGTGCCTTACTTTTCTATATTTGTGACATTTTCTACAATAAATAAAATAATACAGGTTCCTGGGACCCATCCCAGACCCACCGAATAAAAAAAACTTGAGGATGGGCTCTGGAGTATAAATTTTGAACAAGTTTGAGAACCATTGGTAGAATGTTCATGCAGCGGATTAGGTGCTAAGTTCGCATCCCAGTCTGCTACTTAACAGGTTGTGTATCTTTAAGAACATCTGTTCAATTCTCTGAGCCTCAACTTGTACTTCTGTAAAACCGGGATAGGCATCACAAGTAATGAACAAGCAAGTGCTTCCTAAACTTGCACGTAGTATATAACTGCAAATTACTGTCTTCAGGTTTTTTGCTTGTTTGTATGTTTAGCACGAGGTTAGCAAGTATAGTCTCTTACTGCCTGAAATGTTTAAGTCTGATTTTAGGGAAAATTTGGGGTCCAAGATGCAAAGGTAGGAGCCTGCTGATGTTGGGCAAACTGTCCACAGGAGAGAGTTAAAGGGGAAGACTGGAGCAGGGAGAGGGACACGTTTAGTCTGTATTTTATTTATTTATTTACTGATTGATTCATTCATTGAGTCAGAGTCTCACTTTGTCACCCAGGCTGCAGTGCAGTGACACGATCACCGTTCACCACAGCCTCGGCCTTCTGGGTTCAGGTAATCTTCCCATCTCAGCCTCCTGAGTAGCTAGGACTACAGGAACATGCCACATTGCCTGGCTGATTTTTTAAAAATTTTTTTGTAGAGACAAGGTCTTGCCATGTTGCCAAAGTTGGTCTTAAACTCTTGGGTTCAGGCAATCCTTTCACCTCAGCCTCCCAAAGTGCTGGGATTACAGGAATGAGCTGCTGCGCCTTTTTAGAAAGCCATGCAGAACCCCAGTGTGGGGTGGGGCAGCCAAGGCCAGTCAGGAAGGGTAAGAGCTCTTGGAAGGCTAAATCCTCCTGTGGGAGCCAGAAACATGGCAGAAGAAAGCCAAGCACTTTGTCCCTGGACTCCCTCAAACTTGCAGGGGAGCCCCTGGTTGCGGGGTTATAGGCATGCCAGGTAGAGATTCCCTACAGGTTTTCCAGAAGGTCTGAAATTTTGGAGAAATCACTGGAGGGCGGTGATGGGCAGGACCAAGCAGCCAGGCTGAGATACAGATCTGAAGCCCTCACTGAGGATGAAGGCTGCGGTTTGATCCCAACAGAGCTGAGATGCTTATGCCTGGGGGGCTTTCAGACCAAAGAAAAAGAAGAAACAGCCTGTTAGGCTGCAAGCTGTTACCAAAGGCTGCAGATGGAGTTGGGGGTGTCAGTTTGCTCTGTGATTCGTTGGCCATGTGGATGCCCTCTTTGCCTCCTTTTGGGGAGATGTTTTAAAGATCTCAAACTCAAATGCTTCAAGGTCATGCAGGTAAAGTAAATGAGTTGACTCAGGCTGTGTGTGGCCATAGGAGTAGCAGGAGGTGAGCTGGGGAATTGATTTCCAAAAAATCAACACTGTGCTGGCCAGCAGGACACTGCTGCCCTGAGTCGAATTTGACCTGTGGGCTCAGGTTTGTGACCAGTGAGGACACAGGGACAGTCACTTCTCCAAGGGAGATC
The DNA here is from genome assembly GCF_000164805.1 of Carlito syrichta. Classification (NCBI taxonomy): domain Eukaryota; kingdom Metazoa; phylum Chordata; class Mammalia; order Primates; family Tarsiidae; genus Carlito; species Carlito syrichta. Next base: position 1,478,139 of record NW_007245638.1, read on the forward strand.
TGCTTATTCTAGAACGGTGCTGTCCTGTGGACATAGAACACGAGCCAAGAATGCAATTTTAAAATTTTCCATTAGCTGCATTAAAAACAGTAAAACGAAACAGTGGAAATTAATTTTAATAAAGTATTTTATTTAACTCAATATATCTAAAATATCACCATTTCAACATGTAACTAACATAAACATTTATTAATGAGATGTTTCATATTCTTTTTTTTTTTTTTTGTCATACCAAGTCTTCAAAAGCCGATGTGTATTTTACATAGGTCTCCATTTGGACTGGCCACATTCCAAGTGCTCGATAGCCACTTGTGGCTAGTGCCCACTGTACCGGATAGTATGTTCTAGAATAAGGGCCAGAAGCTAGATGCTGTAGCTATGTAGCCTCTCACTGCCAAGAGATGGAAAAGTCTTCAGATGTTGGAACCAATTTAAAGGAGACTGATGTGGGACTGCTGGGGGTTGGGAGTTGGGGCATATCAGTATGAAACGTGGACAGGAGACATGCATGGTTGAAATTCCCGGATCAAGGGCAGCACGCCACAGCTCGAGACATTCCAGTCTTTCAGTCATTCCTCCTGTGAGTAGAGTACCTCCTTCCAGTCACAAGTCTTAATCTGAATCTGTCCTAATGACTACCCTACCAGGGATGGGCAGGGTTAACCAACACTCCCAGTCCAGACAGCAGCATTCTTCATTGAATTATCATATGCAACTCCAACGAGGGCTCCTGAAACAGCATTGTAATTGACTGATCATCTCCGGCAAATGGTACTGAGACTGAGCTTCTCAACAGCTCGCTAATCCAGGGGATTATCACAATTTAGTGACAAGGCAGTTTGTTACATGAGATGGGATTGGGGAGCTCTCATGATTAGCCCAATTATGCCCTCTGTTCTGGCCTAGCCTTCCCTGTGTCACTAAGTGGTCCAGGAAGCATTAGCAGGGTTCCAACCACAGGCTTCTGCCTCCACAGTCCACGCGTGCCTCATTATGCACGCTTCAGGGGGTGTAACTGCGTGTCTCCACGCTGCATGCAGAAATCCAAAACTGAAGATCATCTGATTGTAAAGATCAAACAATGTACCTGAGATAGTCCCTTGCCAACTTTTAGGCCCAATGGGATATTTTGGTTTAATTATCAACCTTGGTTGGGTTTGAATGGGGGTCTTGTTCACTGGGCTCAAAAGAATGGAGACTGTTGTTTTGTTTTTTCCCTTTGTTTGAAGTGATGTGTCTGCCCAATGGGGTTTGTAAAAGAGAGCCCATTTCTGTACAATCCATCCTCCTCTGAGGCTGACATACTGGACCCCACCCCCCTCTTTCCCCTCCATCCCTCTCTCTTGGCAGCCATCTGAGGCTTTCATCCCTAATTTGATTGTCGTAGCTGACACTGTCAATCTGAAATCCAGTAGCATGTCTAATGCTGGCTGGACAAGGGGAAGGCAGGGGGAGGAGAGGGGGAGGCAAATTCATCTCGAGAAGTAGCTTTATGTAAATCGATCCTTTGGCCCGAAAGCTGGAGCCAGGCATTTGCTGATTAATTGGAGAAGCGTCCTTGTTCCCGTGTCTTCTTTGGAGAGATGGCCCAAATTGAGGCAACTCTTCTTCACAAAGACATTCCCATGCCAAAAAGCTTTTGCAATTAGGAGATGAAACCTTGTGAGCGAGGGGGAGGTGGCTGGGGGCGGGGGCACGTTTACGGAATTGTTCTGAAATGAAGTGTGTGCATTTGACCTGCTTCGTGATTAATTACTGACCTGGGAACCCTCATTTGTCTCCTAGTCTGTGGCCTGATAGCCCAAGTTCAGAGACATGATATCTCACAGGTGATGATCTACTTCTGTGATAATTAGCAAAAACTAAGGGGATGCGGAATGTGCTTCTAAAATGTTTTTTCTTAAATTTATATTTTCAGTTACCACTCAGATCCATTTCTGTTGGTGCCAGGAAGGAGGGGGAGTGAAACTGTGATGGATCCAACCTTTTTCTATGTCCTCTTACCTGTTCTTACAAAAGGAAGCTCAAGCAACATGGTGGATCATCCTTTCAACTCAGTAACAGTCCCAGGGTCCTGTTAAATATCTGACTGCATTAAAAAGCTAAAGGAAAATTAGCCACCTGGGCACAGGAAAAAGTGAGTTTGGTTCTGAAGAGGTTGCTTGTTGTGTTACCTACAAGCTGACTACATGAAGGTTGGGTTTGTAATCAACATGGTCTTTTATACTGTTTCCCTCATTCAATTATCAGCTTCGTGTGGGCGGGGGCTTTTGCTGAGCAAGATGCCTGATGCATAGCTTAAAAAATATTTGTTGAACGGATTTTAAAAATGAGTGAACATGGTGGCTCATGCCTATAATCCCAGCACCTGGGAGGCTGAGGCAGGAAGATTTCTTGAGCTGAGGATTCAACACCAGCCTCGGCAACATAGTGAGACTTCACTGCCACAAAAAAAAAAAGAAAAGAAAAGAAAAGAAAAAGAAAAAATTAGCTGAGCATAGTGGTGTGCACCTATAGTCCCAGCTACTGGGGAGGTTGAGGCAGAAAGAACTAAGCTAAGGCTGTGGTGAGTCATTATCACGCCACTGTACTCTAGCCTGGGTAACAAAGTGAGACCTTGGCTTAAAAAAAAAAGTGAACATGATGTCATGCCACTGTCTGGTTCATGGGTGATTGAGAACACATCTCAAGCTATGGGGATTATCTTTTTGGGTCCAGTTTGTCCCTTCAGATTACAAGGAGCTCTGGCTGTGTTCCTCTGTCCTTCTGCCTCTATCTCCCTGGTGGAGTATCGTGCTTGAGAATGAATACCCCTAATAGGCTCGCGTTCCAAGGAACCCCAGATAGAGCCTTTCAACTATGAAAGGCTGAGTGAGCCAAGCTGAAGCATGGGAATGAGCAGTTATATCAGAGAGTTAGGCTAAGTGGACAGGTAATTTGTTCTTTCTGAGTAGAGTTTAAACCTGGCCTGAGAGGGTATGACAGATTTGGAAAATGAATTCAATCCAGAAAAGGGCTATGTGTCTGACAGTGATTTTTTTTTTTTTTTTGAGTTGGAGTCTCACTCTGTTGCCCAGACTGGAGTGCAGTGGCCACTCCCGGCCACCGCAGCCTTGCCTGCTGGGCTCTGGCAATCCTTCCGCCTCAGTCTTCCGAGTAGCCGGAATTACAGGAGCGCGCTACCATGCCCGGCTGATTTTTTGATTTATTGTAGAGATGAGGTCTCGCCTGCCTAGGCGGGTCTCGAACCCGTGGGCTCAGGCAGTCCACTCACCTGAGCCTCCCAAAGGCGCGGGATTACAGGCTGAGCCACCGAGCCTGGCTGACAATGATGTTTTATCTCCCAGAGTGACTCTTCCCTCCCCCTTTCTGAAGTCTGGCACTTGTAGAGATGAGGTTAATACAGATAATGAAACTCTGGGTGCAGCAGGCTCTGAGCATCACCCCCCGAAAAGATGTCAGAAGGGGATAATCAGCAGTGAGAAAGTTCTGATTATCTTTGGGATAATCTACACTGTGATCTGACTCCTCACGGCCAAACTGTCTAAAAGATCTGGAAACCCTTCCGGAGGCTGAAGATGTGCAGAAATAAAGTTGGGGGTGGAAGGAGAGGGAGGAGGTGGGAAGAAGAAGAGAAGTCCAGAGGGCTAAGGCACTATAGTTGGGAGATGTAGAAGTCATTTTCTGATTTCTACCCCATGGTGGCATTCAATGTTCAACTTGATCCTGAGAAAAGGATCCATCAAACACTGCTCTGAATGTCCCAAGTGACTAACCTTAAGACTTTTTATGTGGTGAGCTAGACAACTCTTCCTTTCAACTAAGGGATGTGGTATTAGAGCTATTCTTCATCTACTGAAGAAAAGTGAACACCAGGGCAGGGTGGGGAGGGACCATGCCTTGGGCTTCAGTTGCCCAGGGGTTGGGATCTGGGACGCAGGGCTACAGTTCAAGGGAATGTGGCTTGTACATGCCTGTTCTTTCTTGTCACTTTTCAGAAGCCCATTAAACAAGCAAAACCTCAACAGTGAAGGTGAGATGCTATCCTGGGGCCATCTGCCGATAAAATCAATGCGGCTTCAGAAAGGCTCAAAATTATCTTCTGCTGGAGCAGGAAAGCAATTCAGCAAGAGCTCAGCATCCTGAGTTGCAAGGCCGGCTTCCAGAAGCCCAGTGTTGGATGAAGTATACAGCAGCTTAAGCCATTAAGCTATGTTAATACTATAGAGGACATTTCTCATCATGACCCCCTGCACTATTTATTGTTCCATTCAAAACAATTACAGTTATTGCTAATAATTCACACCTGTGGATGTGCTGGTATTGACCACAGGAGAACAGATGCAGTTCTCTCACTTATTTATGTAAAAATGGATGCAGTTCAATAGATTTACACCAAGTTGGGAGTTAATACTAATAATTAATCCCAGTCCGGCTTCTGACCATTTAGCCTGAAAGGTTGACCAGGGACAGGAGCGCTGGGTGGATCCAGTGAACTGCAAAGATGAAGTTCATTAGTGATGAAAGTGAGACTACAGCCACTACCCTCGTGCCAAATACAATAAACTCCCCTGTCCCCGGCAAAGAGGAAAGGCCTCCAAGGTAGGAGACCTGGGTTGGATTGGAGACTTCTGAATGCCTTCCTTGTCTCTCTAAGGCTGTCTACTGACTACAGCTTGGGCCACACTTTACCTGATCACTTAACTTCTTTCCTTTCATCCCGGCATCCATTAGTCCTGCACATGACCAAGGCCCCAGGCCAAGACTCCAGGAGGCAGTGAGACACAGTAGCAAAAGCCCAACTCCAGAACCTGGAAGACCTCGGTGTGAACTCCAGCTTTGCCCTTGTCAGCTACGTGACTTTGTATGAGTAGATTGCCCTGTCCAGGTCTCAGTTTCCTCATCTGTAAAATGGGAACCATGAAAATACCTATGTCAGGGAATTATTATAATGGGACTAATGAATTTAGAGCTCATTGCTTGTCATCTGGCTCATTATAAACACTTCATAGGGACTAGTTATTAGTATTTGCATCTGTACAAATTGGCACTCAACATGATGAGTAGCAGAAAAGGAAATCCCTGCTTCCTTGTCCCAGAGAATATGACATAGGAACACTAAAACTGGGAAGCGGCAACTTCTGGTCATGTTCAATATGAAAGAAAATAGTCACTGAGTTCCGCTCAGCCTGGTGGAACTGGGCCCTACAGGCTTTCTGGGCCCTACAGGGAGATCCTCTCTCCTGGAACCTACCATTGTTTCCCTAGGGTGGAGAGGGAGTATGGCAAAGATGGGGGCATGGGTTAAAGCTGCCCAGCTCCTGGCAGCCCCCTGAGAAGCTGACTCGAAGATGGTTGACCATGCAGCAATTGCTGTGCAGGGAAGTTGACAGAAGACTCCCATAAGGAGGAGGGGAAAGAAAGGAGTGTTGGGGCTGGGCGTGGTGGCTCACGCTTGTAATCCCAGCACTTTGGGAGATTGAGGTGAGAGGATTGCTTGAGCACAGGAGTTCGAGACCAGCCTGGACAATACAGTGAGACTTCATCTCTTCAAAAAAAAAAAAATTAGCCAGGTGTGGTGGTATGCACCTGTGGCCCCAACTGCTATGCTGAGGAGGGGAGGATCACCTGAGCCCAGGAGGTTAAGGCTGTGGGGAGCCGTGATTGTGCCACTGCACTGCAGCCTGGGCGACAGAGCAAGATCTTGAAAAAAGAAAAAAGAAAAGAAGGAAGGAAGGATAGGGGTCTGAAGGCAGCTGGTGGGGTAGCTGGGAAGACAGTTCTAAGATCACAGCCCTGGCAGGGTGAATGGTCTCGGTCTGAGAACAGGATCTCAGCTGAGAGCAAAATGTGGATCCAGCCACCTCTGTGCAGGCTCAGAGGAAGTCAAAGTATCCTTCTGCCTTTCAAAGGAGGCTGGGACCTGGCTGAGCTTCTAATGGGTCCAGAGCTAGGCAGGAAATAGCCGTGAGGGGACAGGACGAGATCAGGCAAGGTGGGAAGGGGTGATTTTGTCATCACTGAAGCAAATTGTTCAGCTATGATTTCTCTATCTGGAGAAGGGAACCCCCACAACCCTGTTAAAACTGTCTTGGGGCTTACATTTCAATGAAGGGTCATCGTTACTAGGGTGACTCCAGTGTACCTAGGGAGTCAGGCACTGTGGATCAACACTAAGAAAATGAGAAGACACAGTCCTTGGGAGAGGACAAAGGGGGCAGTAAGTATGACGTCACCTCTGCAAATGGCAAGATTCAGCACGCCTCCTTCCTCTCTTCCATGTCCTCGCCCATCAGAGGAGGGGAAGAACAGACCAGAAAGTCGGGCTCCGAGTATAGGTGTGCAGGGGGCTGAGTCTGTGAATGCATGACCCCTTGGATAGACAGACGTAAGTAAAGATGAGAGAGAGAAGTAGAGAGACAAAGACAGAGAAAGAGGGAGACAAACTGACAACAGTGACACAGAGACAATAAAACCAGAGAAAGCAATGGAGAAACAAGACATCAGAGACAGAAACACACATACACAGAGGCAGCCATTTCACACAAGAGTCTGTGAAAGGCAGAGAGACACAGAAAAAGAGAGACAGAGATGTGAGACAAAGAGAAAGAGAATGGAGACAAGTACACACACACATCACACACACACACACACACACGCACACACACACAAAGAAGGAACACACAAAAGGGACACAGAGAGAGAGACAGGCTAAAAGAACAAAAGGAAAAGAAGCAGGCAGAAGCCAAGTGGAGTTTTGAGACGCTGGTAGACAGAAGTTCTTCCAAAAGATCTTAGCTTTTGAGCTTCCCCAGGATGAGGGAACCAGGAACAGGAAGGATGTCCAGTGATCCCTTTGGAGGCTGCTCTGCGGACCAGGAAGTGCCATCCTTCCTGGACCCTGCACTGAGCTCAGGCCTCTGTCCTTCAGCCCAGTCTTGTCCTTCAAGACATCCCTGGCCCCCACAGGAAGGGAGTTACCCAGAACAGGGGGAGGTCTGCCGGGGAGGGGAGCTTCCCTTAAGCTCCCAGCTCAAGGGATTCCAGTCCTTTCTGTTCCCCTCAGCTCCAGAGGCCAGAGACAAGGTTTTGGCAGGGAAAACTTGTGGTGGTTTCAAACTTTTTACATTACAAAGCGAGTTTTTAAAAGCCCCATAAAATTTCAAGGCACATACTTAATGTTCAAATGGCAGAATATATCGATTCCGGCCCATCCTCTAGTATCTTAAGTTTGCCCAGAGGACCGTTTTATTTAATTAACTTGGTGTTTTATTAATATAAATATTCTCCTATTGATCATAAGAGGGCCTGACAGGCACTCAACCTGGGTATACATCACCTCCATCGGAGCAGCGCCACTTAGAGGAGTAGCTGGCTCGAAATCAGGGGGAGAGTGGCAGGAAGTGGTCCCCTGGGATGTCAGGCACAGATGAATCTATAGCATTTTTATGGAGGGAGACTTTTTTTTTTTTTTTAAAGATCTAGTTCCTCGCGTCTCTTAAAGCAGAAAGCATATGGAAATTAGATATGAAAATGGTCTTGGCTTGCGCGTATCAATTAAGCATGTCAATACCTTAATTAAATCGTTCAACGAATGAGATTTATACCAATGAATATGTTTTATAGTTATAATAGCTTTTTTGGCCACCGTTCAAAATGTCAAATAAATTGTGAAAAGAGGATTAAAAAAAGACATAATTGATGTTCTGAACTGAAGCCAGTTCTTTTTTTCTTTCTTTCCCTTCATTCATGTGATTTTTGGAGAACGTATATAAGGTAATGGTCCCTATAATGGCTTGGTTTTGTAAGAGTCTTTTTATCCTTCAGTTCTAATCCTTCTTATCAACTTTTCTAAGTCACACACCATGGAACCTGCAAACGCACCCACTTCTTCTAGTCCTCGGAGCTTGCTTTTTAATAATCCATCACTGGAGCACCCAGCTGCCCCCACAGAAGGGAGAAACACCCCCTCTGCTCTGACAAACAAAACCCCCAACAAAACAGGGCCGAGGGTTAAAAGGCATTATATGAGAAGGCTATTACCATAACATCAAAACAACTGGGTAAAAGTATTCTTAATGTCTTACGGAAAAGTCAGGCTAAAAGCATATTTTTCTCTAACTACATATTCATGTAGCCAGGAAAGTAAAGATTCTTGCTTCTCTCTTCTTCGTCTCTTTCTCTCTGAGCTTTTAAGAATCATTCCTTAATCGATTCATTTCTGTGTATAACCACAGTCTGTTTCCCTAAGAATAGAAGACAAAGAGAAGAATTCCTAGATGGGTACGAACTTAAAAACACAAAAAGTGAAAATAAATTGTTGAGTGAGGGAAACTGGACATTTGCACTCCTTTGTGGATTCTTCCCAGTACACCAGAGATAGAATGAGCAAAACTGTGAGCACTGCCATGTAGGTTCAGAGTTATTATCTAAAGTGGTGATTGTGAGAAAGGAAATGAAAAAAAAAAATACATGTTTCTTTATAAAACTCACGCAAAATACACAAGCGTAATTCAAATCTTGGTTAAATCAGCCAGGCCATTGGATGAAACGCTGCCCCCAAGATAGGGTGACAGAAAGTAGGATGTGGGCATCCCTTGGACTTCTATGCTCCATGTTTCCCCTAAGGCTTTGGACTGTGAGGCTGAAGAATGAAGAATCTCCATCCTCTGTGAACAGACATCTCTCAAAAGAAGACATGCAAGTAGCCAATAAACATATGAAGAGATGTTAAACATCACTAGTAATCAGAAAAATGCAGATTAAAACCACAGTGAGATATCATCTTACCACAGTCAGAACGGCTATTATTAAAAAGTCAAAACTAACAGATGTTGGCAAGGATGTGGAGAAAAGGGAACTCTTACACACTGTTGGTGGGAATGTCAATTAGAGCAATTTCTATGGAAAACAGTATGGAGATTTCTTAAAGAACTACACATAGAACCATTCGATCCAGCATGGGTATTTACCCAAAGGAAAAGAAATCATACATCAAAAATATCACTGGGCCAGGCACAGTGGCTCACACCTATACTCTCAGCACTTTGGGACGTTACGGTGGCAGAATTGCCTGAGTTCAGGAGTTTGATGTCAACCTGGCCAACATAGTGAGACCTCATCTCTACAAAAATTTAGCCAGGCATGGTGGTATGTACCTGTAGTACCAGCAGCTCGGGAGGCTGAGCAGGAAGGGTCGCCTGAGCCCAGGGGGTTGAGGCTGCTGTGAGCTGTGATCATGCCACCGCACTCCAGCCTGGGTGATAGAGTGAGAATCTGACTCAAATAAATAAGTAAATGCACAATCAGACCTCCAGGTAAAACCGTAAAATGTCTCTCTGACATTTCTTCTCACATATCTGCTGCCTCCATTACTTGAAGGGCAATAAGAAAAAATGAGATTCTGGAAACCACAAGCTCTGAGTCCCCTGTCCTTAGTTTTAACTTCTGACTCCAGGATTTTGAGCAGGATGAGATGCCTGCCTTCCTGCATTAAGTGGTGTGAAGATTTGGTGAGATAATACACTCTGGGTACCAGACAGATGTCAGTTGTTAATGAATAGCAGGGAAGTTGGTATATTCTAGGAGGGAGTATATTCTGGTTGCTATATTCTAGATGCTTCTGGGAATAACAAAACTTCATGAATTTGACCTACATCATTAGTAAGATTTCTCCCAGGGCATTTGGGACTGAATAAATGTATTTAGAAGAATGTGATAAGTAAAGAGCTGGTGTGGTGGCACAAACCTGTGGTCCCAGCTACTTGGGAGGCTGAGGTGGGAGGATCACTGGAGCCTAGGAGGTAGAGGCTGCAGTGAGCTATGATTGCACCACTGCATTCCAGTCTAGACAAAAGAGTGAAACCCCATCTCAGAATTTTTTTTTTTTTTTTTTTTGAGTTGGAGTCTCACTCCGTCACCCAGACTGGATGGAGTGCAGTGGCCGCTCCCGGCCACCGCAGCCTCGACCTGCTGGGCTCCGGCAATCCTTCTGCCTCAGCCTTCCAAGTAGCTGGAACTACAGGCACATACTACCACGCCCGGCTAATTTTTTTTTTTTTTTAATTTATTATAGAGACGAGGTCTCGCCAAGTTGCCCAGGTGGGTCTCAAACTCGCAGGCTCAGGCAATCCACTCACCTCAGCCACCCAAAGGCACAGGATTACAGGCTGAGCCATCGAGCCCGGCTAGAAAATTTTTTTTAAAAAACGTCACTGTACTTGTGTGTTTATTGTAGCATTATTCACAACAGCAAAGATATGGAAACAACCTAAGTATCCATCAACGGACGACTGGATAAGGAAAATGTGGTATGTATACACAATGGAATAGTGTATTTAAAAAAGTAAAATTAGCTGGGCTTGGTGGCTCAGCCTGTAATCCCAACACTTTGGGAGTCCTGGGTTCCAGATAAGCCCGGGCAACTTGGCGCAATCTTGTCTCTACAATAAATCAAAAATTAGCTGGGCACGGTAGCATGCACCTGTAATTCCGGCTACTTGAAAGGCTGAAGTGGAAGGACCGCCCGAGCCCAGCAGGTTGACGGTGGGGTGGCTGTGAGCATGCCACTCTACTTTAGCCTGGGCAATGAGTGAGACTCCAACTCAAAAAAAAAAAAAAAAGAGTAAAATCTTATCTTTTGCAGCAGTGTGGGTGAAACTGGTGGTCATTATCTTAAGTGAAACAAGCCAGACACAGAAGGACAAGTGTCATACATTCTCACTTATAAGTGGGAGTTAAATAATGTATACACATGGACATATAGAGTGGGATAGACACCGGAGACTGAGAGGGTGAGGGGGTGGGGGGATAAGAAATGATTTAATGGGTACAATGTACATTATCAGTGTGATGGATACCCTAAAAGCCCTGACTTCCCCACTATGTAATCTATGTGTGTAACAAAATTACACCTGTAACCCATACATTTATACAAATAGAAACAAAAGAGTCTCTATCCTCGAACCAAGAACCCAGTTAGTTTGACTACCTTTGCTGACATGATCTGGCCAAGATTAAGGAACAGGACCAAGCACCCCAACCATTACTAGATCCAATCCAAAATGAAGCATCTTTGCTCAGAACCCATAAGTCACAGCAATTTACATACTAAAAGATCCGGCCAGGCACAGTGGTTCTAGTTGGTAAAATCAGCATTTTGGGAGGCCGAGGCGAGAGGACTGCCTGAGCCCACTGGTTCGAGACCAGACTGAGCAACATGGTGAGACCTTGTCTCTATAATAAATTAAAAAATTAGCTGGGCGTGGTAGCATGTGCCTGTAGTTCCAGCTACTTGGAAGGCTGAGGAGGAAGGATTGCTGGAGCCCAGCAGGTAGACGCTGGGTGGCCATGAGCGTGCCACTGCATTCCAGAGTGCAGTGAGACACTAACTCAGAAAATAAAATAAAATAAATAAAAGATCCAACCTTTTTGGTTTACAGATGGGAAAACTGAGGCTTCCAAAGAAAAAGGACTAGCTCCAAGTCACACAGCCTGGAGCAAGAACACAGGCCTCTGACCCTGTGTGGCTTCTGGTTTATTATACAGGTGGGGAGGCAGGGAGTGAGAGAGGTCTGGGCATACTAGCTGTCATTTTTCTGGCTGCCAGGCACATTTGGCCAAACTGGCTAACTAAGCAGGGGCCTTCCTCCTTTGCTACCTCTTTGCAATGTGCCCTGAAACATTTGAAGAAACAGTTCTCCTCACGCACTACCCACACTTGAAATGGATAGTCTTTCTCGATCTATCCACTCATTCGTTCATCCATAGAACAAATATTTATTGAGCACTTACTCTATGCTAGGCACAGCATTAGGCACAGGGAACAGGTGGTGACCATTATGTGCTATGACTATAATGTGTTTATGAAGCTTATCAAATTGAAGACAAGACAGACATAAGCAAATAATTGTACAAATGAACATTTATAATTTTGTTAAGTGCTATAAAGAAGCACAAAATTGTGCTCATGGTGGTTTACGTCTGTAATCCAAAACTTTGGGAGGCCAAAGTGGGAGAATCGCTTGAGGCCAGGAGTTTGAGGCTACAATGAGCTATGATTATGCCACTGTATTCCAGCCTGGATGATAGAGTGAGACCCAGTCTCTACCAGAAATTTAAAAATTGGTTGGGTGTGATAGCTCATATCTGTAATCTCAGCACTTTGGGAGGATGAGGTGTGAGGATTGCTTGAGATCCCTGTCTCTATGACTAAAAAAAAAAAGCCAGGCATAGTGGTGCATGCCTGCAGTCCGAACTACTTGGGAGGCTGAGGCAGAAGGATCACTTGAGCTCAGGAATTTGAGGCTGCAGTGAGCTATGATTATACTGCTACACTCCAGCCTGGGCAACAGAGGGAGACTGTTTCTGAAAATAAAAAAATAATTTAAAAAAGAAGCACAAGATGCTTGTACAATGGGAACATGTGTGATAGGAGAGCCCAGTCCATACTAGGCAGCCAGAGAAGCAAAGCTCAACTGGAGACCTGAAGGAGGAACAGGAATTATGCCAGAAAAGTGTGTGTTGGTGGGTGGAGGGGTCTGTGGCTCTCAAGGAATGGTCTCCAGAGAAGCAGCATTAGCATTATCTGGAAACTTGTTAGAAATGGCAGTGCTCAGATCTAATCCTAGATATTTTTTTTCTTTCTTTTTTTTTTTTTTTTTGAGTGGAGTCTCACTCTGTCGCTCAGACTGGAGTGCAGTGGCACGCGCTCCCTGCCACCTCAGCCTCAACCTGCTGGGCTCCGGCGATCCTTCTGCTCAGCCTTCCAAGTAGCTGAAACTTCAGGTGCGTGCTACCATGCCCGGCAAACTTTTGATTTATTGTAGAGGTCTTGCCAAGTTGCCTGGGTGGGTCTTGAACCCACAGGCTCAGGCAATCCACTCACCTCAGCCTCCCAAAGCGCTCGGATTATAGGCTGAGCCACCTAGCCTGGCAATCCTAGATATTTTCAATTAGAAGCTCTGAGTTGGGGCCCAACCACTTGTGATTTCAGTAAACTCCCCACAAGATCCTCCTGAGCACCAAAGCTTGAGAATCACCGGAGTGAAGCTCGCTGGCAGAGGAACAGTACACAGGGATGCCGGGGCAGGTGGGCACATGGCACACATGAATTCAAGACAGACTGAGGTGAGTGGGGAGGCTGTAGAATGTGAGAATGGGGTGGTGGTTGAATTGCGGCTGGTTAGAAACAGGAGGTGATGGGCGCTTGGGATCCTGTTTGGACATAATCCAAGGACAGAGAGGGCCACAGAAGGGTTTTACACAGAGGAGAGCACAGTTCTTCTCTGAACGTTGATGAGACTCTAAACCACAGCTGGATGCAGTGGCCTGTCTGTAATTCCAGCACTTTGGGAGGCAGAGGTAGGAGGTTGCTTGAACCCAGGAGTTCGAGATCTGCCTGGCCAACACAGCAAGACCTCATCTTTACAAAAGAAAAAAGTTAGCTGGGCATGGTGGCCCATGCCTGTAGTCCCAGCTACTTGGGAGGCTGAGGCAGAAGGATCACTTGAACCCAGGAGGTCGAGGCTGTGGTAAGTTGTGACTGCACTACTGCACTCCAGCCTGGGTGACAGAGTGAGATTTCCACTCAAAAAAAGAAAAAAAAAATCACTAAACCAGCTTCACCCAACCAGCAAACCAACAGGCAGGCACACTTTCCTTGTGCGGATTTGAAGAGGCAATTTAAAAATAGCTGTTATTTTAACTAATTCACATTTACATGTAAATGTTCATTCAAAAAGCTAGACTGCCACTCTTGCCAAATGCCTCTTTCTCATTTCCTTCTCTAGCGTCCAGGCCCACGTAGAACAGATGAAAAGACAAGTTCAAAAGCAGCCGGGCTTCCTGGGTGCTAACCAGGTGTCTCTGGGAACCCAGAGTTCCTGTTCTAGCACATTTTCACCATTATGGTTTTATGCATTTTGGCATTTTGAGTAGCACTTCGGCATTTCATTAGAGGAGGAAGCTAGGTCCTCTTCCCCAGATCAGAGGGCTGAGGCTTTGCCCTGCAATCCCAGGGTAACAGACATCCAGGGCAGGACCCCTGAGTCACTTGCTCTCTTCCTAACTACCCAGGCCAAGAGAGGACACCTGTGGGGGTGTGGAATGAAGGATGTTGGGGTCACAGGGCATTTGGGAACGGTCCCTCTGCTGTGTGTGGACAGCTGGAGCACATCAGCCTTTTCCTGGCTTTCCTTGAGGTCCCTGCCCCGACCCCAACTCTATAATCCTTCCACTATTCTCCATAAAGATCAGAGAAATCATGGTGGTTCCTTCCATCATCTAGCTCAGTGGTTTCTAAGTTCCTTACATGCAGAATTGTTTTTGCCAAGTGGGCATTTCCACAAAACCTTGATGTACAGAACTGCTCAGATTGAAGTTTCTCTGATGAAGGATAATACTGGTATACTGGGTGGGGTGATGGGGAGCCGGATTGGTTGACCTCTCAATACCCTTTGACATATTTTGAGCATTACCAAACCCTTCAATTTACAACCGAAGGGACTGAGGCCCAGAGGTAAATGCCTTGTCACTCAGCAAAGTGGAAACTGAAACCCAGGCCCCATCACCCCTCTGTCTAGTGCTCTCTTCACTCCCATTCAGTTTCCAGAAGCCTGAAGATATTCAGAGTGCGGGAGACCCTACTCAAAGAAGATGCAAAGTTTTGCTTCATCTGCACTTGCTGACAATGGTACCAACCTAGGGACCACATATTCTGGATAAGAAAGAACACATTTCATTTCCTGCTAAATTTGGGGTAGAAAACTGGTGAGAAGGTAAACAGGAAAAAAACAATAACAACCAAATAGTCTAATTCTCCACTCCTGATAATCAGTCTTTGGATATTCACAACAGCAAATCAGAGCACCCCACAGAGAGGAAATTATGAAATTTGAAAGGATCTGACAATCCTCTGTGTGGCAAATCCAGAAAACTTTACTTTATGAATAACAGTAATGATAATACTTCACACATACTTAACCAGTACTTATCACGTGCTAGCATTCTTCTACACATTTTGGTATAGACTTAAATTTCTCTTTCCTAACACAAAAAACAAATGCCTAGACTTCACTGCAAAATGCTAATTCCAGTTCTGGGGGCAGGAATCATGGCAGAGAGGTGAATAGTTGTGGAGAGCATTCATTGCTGATGGGCATGTGTGTAGTTAGAGGAACACACAACAAAGTGCCACTGGTCTCTGGGGGAGGGCAGCTCCTCCGTGCCATAGTTTCAGCAGTGCAAGGGTACCTTGGACTGGCACGGAAGTCCTAGAGACAGTCCTGAGGTCCGTCAATGTTATAGTTTCACAGCCTCTTTACAAAGATGGAGACGCCCAAGTCCTGCTCACCAACAGGGGTGCGTCTATAAAGCACCCTGAAATGCGATAAGTCATGGCTTAGGTCTGCACTCACACTCAGGGAGATGAACATTTGATGAGCACCTACTATGTGCTTGCGTCAACTTCAACAACAGGCACTACAGTAGGAAGCAGGTACCACTGTGCTGGTTTTACACATAAAGACACTATGGCTCAAATACTAGGTGTCTTACTCAAGGGCACAGAGCAGAGAGGCACTGGGGTTCAACATGTCTGTTGAATCTTGCCCTCCCCTTGCTAAACATAACATTTATGTGAAAGAGCCTGGGTTATCACGCCCATGCATTTCACCCCTCCTGCTATCATCCAGTTAGAAAGAGGGACAGAATTGGGCACCCATGGACACAGAGATAATGTCTAGACTTTCTGACCTCGGAAAGAAGGTGGTATCTGGTTGGTTTAATATTGCCAAGTATTCTGGAGTTAAATTGTATTTTCTTTCAACAGTTTTACTGGGGTCATGCTAAAGCTTTAGTATTAATGAGGTGCTGGGTGTCTAAAAGAAGTTGAGGAGATGGAGATGATTTTAACTGATGTCCCATGTTACTGTCACATAACCCTCACACATGGAAGTTGGTTTTTTCCACATAAGCCCTTGGCTGAGGTAGTGTCAGGAAGCAAGGCACAAAGAGAGGGAGAACTAGAGAGATATAAGGGTTCTGTGAGGACTCAGTTGGAGCTCTAGAAAAACCCAGTCCTGAATTCTATCATCAGCAAGCCCTAATTTCAGGACTCAGAGTCTGTAAAATAGGGTTAGCGGTGTGTTTCTTCATAAGGAAACTATCCCATTCCCCACTCCACCTCCCCCTGTGGTTTAATGTTCAACAAAAGAAGGAAGAGTGGAAAAAAAAAATCTTAACACGCCATACCATGCTATTATACTTAAAAATACAGAAAGGATTAAAACCGCCGGGCCAAATTAAAACTAATGACTGGTTTGGTACGACCCTTCCTTGCCTTGGTGTTTGCCCATTGTCTCCAGCAATAAAGGAACATCACAGGCAATTTATTGGGAGTTATTCTCAGATGAATTGCATTTGCTGAGGAAAGCACATTTTGCATTTGGTGATTCATACATGGGAAACATTATCGCTCTGGAAAAGAGTTTAAAATAAGTGAGATTTAGAGTTCAGGGAATGAAAAACCTGAGAACTTAAGTTTAATTTTTTAAAAAGCATGCATTCATTATACAATTGTGCGTGAATATGGGTTTGCACACAAGTGCATCAGAAGCGTTTTGTCTAGATCCTAAACCATTCCAGTGGCTACCTCAATGTGGAAGACTGGCCTTGGGAGGAGACAGTTTAGGGGGAGTCTTCTACATTTTTTTTTTCAAAACAGAAGAAAAGAAAACTATCTGATCAAAAACAAATATTTGTAACTCTAGCCATTTCTGTATCTTAAATCATTTTTATAATACAGTAATCTTAGATTCTTTGTGTGTACCTGAAAGGTGAAATTTCAGGGAGTGATTATACTTATGGAGCTCCCTCAGTCCTTGGGAACAAGGTGAGAATTTGTTATGCTTTCTCACCAACTCTTTCAAATCTCTGTGCCCCCACGTGGCTGATGTCGGGCTTTTCTTGTGCCTATGGACAGCCCTAGAGGTTGGTCAGCTAGGAGGGTGGCCTTGGTCTTAGGGCCTAACACCGGGTCAGACCACTGGAGGATAATTTCTCTCTGACCTTTTTCTTCTCTGTCTCCTCTATGTCATCAGGTGATGCCCCTGTACATCCTCACCAGTTAGAGGACCTTCCTTTCTTACTGACTTCAACACCTGTGTGATTGCCAATGCAGCTTCTTTTGAAAGTTGCTTTTCCATTCTAAAGATGCCATAATATTTGTTAATCAGAAGACAAGATATTCAACAGCAGTAAAGCATGATCATGTATCAGCAAAGAAAAGACCAGGAAGGTAGCATGCGAATACATTTAGTGCTATCAGTCGTGAGTTTGGGGTTTGTGAGAAAATGAATGACTTTTATTTTCTTCTTTTTGATGACTGGTCATGTTCAATCTTGCTTCAGTAACTTCAATGACTGTATTATATGGATAAGAAATGCATGGTAAGAAATGCATTTGTTGTTTCTTAAAGCAATACACATAGTACAAAGACATTTTAGGAAATATAAGAAGGTAGAGGCAATTACCCATAATTTTTCTATTCAAAATAACCACTATAAACATTTTGCTTATTTCTTTCAGACTTTCTTCTGTGGATAAGTTTGTGTGTGTGGGTGTGTGTGTGTGTACACATACAGAGAGAGAGAAAGCTTCATTTTATTTTTTTTCCCACCTAACATCACATCACAAACTGGGTACCTGTGCATAGGAGTGGTAAGGAGACTTCATTGCATACCCTTTTGTATCTTTTGATTTTTTTTTTTTTTTTGTAATTTTTATTTTGAGTCGGGGTCTTACTCTGTCACTCCGGCCAGAGTGTAGTGACACTATCATGGCGCCCTGAAGCCTCAGCCTCCTGGGCTCAGGCAATCCTTCTGCCTCAGCTTCCTGAGTAGCTGGGACTACAGACATATGTCACCATGCCTGGCTATTTTTTTGATTTTTTTTTTTTGTTGGCCAGGCTGATCTCGAACTCCTGGGCTCAAACAATCCTCCCGTCTTGGCCTCCCAAAGTGCTAGGATTAGAGGTGTGAACCACTGCACCCAACCTCTTTTGAATTTTGAATCATCTACAATATAACGTCTATTTTAAAATAGATTAAAATACAGTTCCATATTGCAGTAGGTACTTTCCATGCCATTACATCTTGTATACTCTTTTTTTTTCAGTTGGAGTCTCACTCTGTCGCCCAGATTG